>NW_004524655.1:1431898-1470874 GCF_000260255.1 Octodon degus
TTTCCTCATTAAATAGTTTGCTAGTTTCTTTTTTGATTGGGTCTATAAGCTGGACTTGGCCTGCAGAAAAGCCCACTAGGAGAGAGACACTCTCCGCTGTGGCTGTTAGGTGGTTGAAGTCATGACAAGTAGGCTGTGTTCCTTTGTATATCCTTTTATCGATTGGTTTACTCAAGTCAGCAGCCTTGCGGACCCCCTTGTAGATATAGAAGTAGAGCTCCCGGCCCACATTGAAGCAGAGGCGGTCGCCGTTGCCAGACTGGTCGTTGAGGTTTATGAAGGAGACGCGGACAGGGTTGGATCCCTGCGAGTTGAAGGGCACCCGGTTGGGCCGGCTGTACTCCGAATGCTGCAGCTGCTTGTACAGACCTTCCCGGGTGGTGAATTGGGTCTTAATCTCGTTCATCTCCTTCCCTCCTCCCTCCATCGCCATCTTGAAAAGCCGCTTGGTGTGTTTTTAAATATCTTACACAGTCTTGTACTGTACAAATACCCTTCCTGAACAATTCCATTCATCGTTTGGTCTCAAGCCTTGCATGCACACGCGTAAGATTTTTATTTATTTATTTCCTAATGTAGTACTCGGTACAGAGTCTCACTACATAGCTTGAATTCATAGTGATCCTCCTGTTTTCAGCCTCCCCAGTGGTGGGATTACAGGCATGGGCCACCTCACCCAGTCTCAGTCTTGGTCTCGGCGTGCCCAGGGGCAGGGCCTCATGGCATGTGGTGCTGGGTGGGGATTAAACCCTGCTTCCTGTGTTTGCCTAAGCAAGCTCTTAGTCTGCTGAGCTATCTCACTGGCCCAGTATTTTTCTTTATGATGCCAAGATGACGGTTTAGTCATCTCTTTTATTATGGCCATCCAAGTTGCTTTTATGTTTCCTAGTCTAAACAAGAGCGCAGTGAACGTCCTCTGGTGGGAATACTGAGATACGCGCTGGAGTGACTGCCTCTGCATCCAGCCTGCGCCTGTACGCCTGGTTAGTAGCACACGCACAGTGTATACTTGCAAGGCAATTCTAAGTCCCTCTTCAAATTGGGTTGAAATCACCTTCCCCTGCCAGTAGCAGAAGCTAAGAGCCACTACTGTTCAACAACACTTATTTTTCCAAACCTGCCAAACCTGTGGTGGTGATGGAGGGAATATCTCCTTTTGCTTACAATGAGCAGTTCTTTTGTCATCAGTGAAGGCGAACATCGTTTCTTACGTTTACTTGCGTATCCCCTTGCTGCGACACATCTGGGAGCACCGCTGTTCTCTATTTCTAATTCAGTTTCTTTACCCTTAAGGCCCAGCTCCTGACTGCTCTCCTGCCCGTGGAAGACATGCACGTTTGATGAAAGGAGTGAGGGGCTGAGGAAGCATCCTTGCAGACAGGCTCCTGTCACTCAGCTGATTAAAGGTACCACTTACTTCCAAATGCTTGGAGCCAGGGCCAGGAGCCATTCATAAAACTCATATTGAACGATTGGCTTTTGACAAAGTTTGCCTTAATGTTTTTGCATGCTATTGATCTGCGGGGGGAACTATAAAAATTGACACCAGAATAAACTTTGAAAGACGGCTCTCATCAGCTGAGCAGGGATCAATGCAAATCGACTAGGGCAGTGAGGCCGGGGAAGAGACTCCCCCCTCCATTAGCAGGACCCCACCTGACCAGCCCGATGGAGCATCAGCTCCACCTTTCTGGGATGTGCTGAGGTAGGAATAAAGCACCCAGCCAGCAACCAGGGGTGCTGGAGATGTTAGTTATCAACAACTGAGGGAGCTGGCCTCCTCGGAGTGGTCTCTTGCCCCTTGGGTAGCAGTCATGATGGGTGAAGCTATGGAGGAGAAGGAAGGGAATATGCATTTCCTGAGCCATTACTATGTCCGCAAGTTTGGGTTGAGAGTTTTGCAAATGTTCTGGAGGTAGTGTGGGGCTGTCTCAGACAATGAACTCAGCCTTTCTAAGCTTCCACTCACAGCTGTGAAACCCGGGGCATTTTAACATCTCTCTGTCAGGGGGTGGAACCCTCTGCAGCTAGCACAGAAGCCGAAGCCAGCACCCAGCCCTGTGAAATATTTGCTCTTTCGTTGGCAGCCCTAAGAGAAACCCTGCAAATTGGACATAGTGACCCTTCTGCTGAAGACGTACAGGTGGAAGGGACAGAGGTTGAGTGAGCCCAAGATCGCATGGCTCTTATATGATACAGTCTGAGCTCAGGGCTCTGTAACTCCTAAGCCCAAGCTGTTTCCCCCAAGACCGTACTGCATGGTATAACTCAGGTGGGGGTGGGGAGAGGAGCCAAGGGAGGTAGGGTCAGAGAGACAGAGCCTCAGCTGCCCTCAGGTTCTGTCATTCTCAGATGTGCATTGTCAGCCGATCCTGGGGCTGGAAGCAGAGGGCCCCGAGTTTGCCAAGCTGGGAGGTGGGTCTGGCATATCTGGGCAGTCAGGTGGGTGTTGGAGTGGGAGTGGGCAGCAATGAGGTCCCTTCCACCAGTGCCCCCGAGAGTTCCCAGCAGGGCTGTCCTTACAAGGACATAGTTGTGAGCACAGTGGGCACAGACAGACAGAAAAGCTGTGCAGCAGTGCAGGGCTAAGCTTCATCTGGGCCAGGCAGGGGACGTGGGATCAACAGGGAAGGTCCTTGACTTGCACAGGGCACACCAGGGACCCCTCCCCCAGAGGGGACACCCCAGCTGGCTTAGTGCGACTCCACGGCTGTGTGCAGGGGCAGCATCCTGGGCTCCTCCTGTACGATGCTGGTGCAGCCGGTGGAGGTAGCGAGACAGCACCTGTCCCCAGGATGTCAACAGCTGGGCTGGGCAACCTCCAAGCCGGATGGACTCTGTGATGCCAGCCGCACAGCTGTCTGCACTGTATCAACACCTTCACGCTCTGTGGCGGCCCCAACGCCTGGGCCTTCTGCAGAGCCCTGACCCAGGGCCAGCGGGGCTGTCTGCACATGGGCCTTGTTTCCAGCTCTCTGCTTGGTTCTGGGTCACAGACAGGATTGGGAGCCATCGCTGTAGGAGCCGCGAGCACTCCCGGAATGCTGTTTCTGTGGGAAAGGTAAAGGCACCCACCTGGCGCCCAGGCCTACCTGCCCCCTTCCCGCACACCTGCGTTTCTCAGCATCTTTCCCTCCAGGCGTTCTTCCTCACTGCCCAGACGTAACCCCTGGGATTCAGAGATGCTGACTTGCAGCTGAGTCACCTGGCTAGCTGGCCCTTGAGATGGATCCCGCCGGGCGCCTTGGACAGGTGTGGCCACCTAGGCTGGAAAGACATCATGGGGCAAATGCAAGGTGGGCATCTCTAAGCCACGGGCCAAGCGCGGCAAAGAATATTTGCCTTTTGAAATACGGGGTGGCCTGGAAGAGGCCTGAGGGAGCTGGGAGGGCAGCAGGGAGCTTCCAGGGTGCGCAAGATGAACCGGAGCTGAAAATCCCGAGGTGAGGTGAGGAGCTGGGTTGATTATCTCCATCGCTTTCACCAGAAAATTTACGACACTTCAGCGCCTAAGACTTCAAAGCAACCCCAGTCGCAGCAGCTCCCCGCCTCCTCACCGCTCACTTAGTTCTTTCTCTTTTCTCCTGTGCCCGTGGAGTGGAGTGGTCCCCTGCGCCTACCCTGCTCAGTGGAAGCAATGCTGAGCCGGGGAGTGGGGGGCAGGGGGGGCGTGTGGGGAAGGGAGTGGGGGGCATGGGGTGGTGGAAGGAAACTGCCCTGGGGCTGGGGGCCCCTTGCTGGGCAGGGGCAGGGCCTGAAAGCGCCTCCCTCCTTCCAGGGCCATAAATAACCTCTCCCCCTCGGCAGCCCACAAACCACTCCCGACTTGGGGAGTGGAGAGTAATTGCTGTGTTTCGCCCCCGTGGGCAGAGCCGAGCAAGCGTGTGTGCATGTGCGTGTGTGTTTAATGTAATTCTTTTTTTTTTTTTCCTTCTTCTTCTTCTTCTTCTTCTTCTTAGCCTTGTAAAAAGCACCTAGGGCTCCGCCCTCTACTTTAAAAACTCTTTTGAAGGGATTACTGCTCCCCGAGTCTGGATTTGGGGGCTCAGAACGGCACCGGCACCATAGGCTGGAAACACACTGGGACTCCAGGGAGTGAGAAACACTCACGCGAGCTTATTGATCCAGGGAGCTGCTGTTCCAATGTTTGGCTTGGGGGACAGACACCCCGACACCCTCTCCTCAGCCATGGGCCCTCCTGCTTAGCCCTGAAATGTCCCCACAAGCTTTGCTTAAGTAATCTCTTGCCCTGCCAGCCTCTGGGGTTCCCAGTTTTACTGGGGGGGGGGGTTCAGCAAAAGAGACCTGGATTGGAAGGTGGGAAAGTTGGGCAGTGGCAGTGAGAGGGTACGGGAACGATTTGGACGCCTGACGCTCACCATTGCTCTCAGGAACCTCTCTGGGATGAGAAGGTTTTGATAATCACTGGTCTGTGCTCCACACTGCGTAAGATTCGGATTCTAGGGAGAGTCTGAGCAGCTCAGCTCGGGTCCCCTGCAAGCCAGCAGGGACTGGGATGAAGGAATGAAGATCACGGTGGGGGTTAGGGTTGGCTTTCAGAAGGGGCCACCAGCTTGCTGAGGCATGGTGGTGCACACCTGTAGTTCCAGCACTCCGGGAGGCTGAAGCAGGAGGATCACAAGTTCTAGCTCAGCTTGGGCAATTTAACAACTCAGCAAAACCCTACCTCAACATAAAGCACTTTTCAAAAGGCCTGCAGATGTAGCCCAGTGTGAAGGACTTGGGTTCAATCACCCACCAGTAAAAAACAAACCAAAACAACACAGAATAGATCATAGATTGGCCAAACCCCTGATGCTCGTAACAGGGATAGCACCAGCTATTTTAAACATCAGATATCATGTCCTGGGTTTTCTGTGTGTCAGGGGAGTTGGTGTACAGATGTGCAGGTTGTGTCCTGCCCAAGGCCCCCTAGCTGGGAAGGCAAGAGAGGCCTAAATCCCAGCCCCATCTCTGCTTGCCAAATAGCTGTATCCACCCAGTGGAAGAGATGTCTTTCCCAATGTGCAAAAATGCACCAAACACTTGGTATAAATCATCACATTTAATCCTCTCAACAACCCTGAGAGGTAGGTGTGTCCCATTAAAGGTGGCCGCAAATCCTTTGCCCCTCCTTCCCTGTTGGGTGCACAGTCAGAGCCTGGGGCTTGGGGTTGGGGCTCCACACATTACCAGGAGGTGGAGCTTGGGTCCCCTTGCCCTGAAGGCAGACCCATTTGATCAGTAGAGTGCAGTGGATGTAACATAGGACTTCCACCGACAGGTCCTGAGACACCTGCTGCCTTATTCTGGGTCTCTTGGAGCTCAGAGTTGCCATATATGATGTCCAACTATACTGGCCATCACAGAGCTCCCATACGGGGAGGGGGAGAGCAGAGATGGATCCTTCACGCAAAAGTGCCAAGCAATTAATGACTACTTTCCAGCTAACTAGTCAGTGGAATTCACTCAACAATCATCTATTTCTTCAGCACCTACTACATGCCAGAAAACAAACTGGGAGCATAGCAATGAACAAAGCAGAGAAGCAGTCTATCCATGGAGCTGGTATTCTCCTGAGAAGTTATAGTGCAGCTTGAAGCCATGGGTCTCAGCTGGAAGGAAAGGTTAGCAGCAGTGGCCAGCCTCCATCCTGGCATCTTTCAGGTCATTTGCTGTCCTATAAGGTCTGATTACCCCTTTCTGCACTGGACCCGCCTTCCGTGTCCATCCACATTTGTCATCAAGCTGGGAGCCAGGAAATTCTAGACTGGAAAGCGGCAGGTGTTCTTTCTTTCGCTTCTGGACTGGCTGCTGCCTGAGGCTTCTGGACTGAGTCAGATTCCCATCTGCTCGGAGCTCTGGAGCTGGGCTAAGGTGGATGGAGAAGAGGAGGGAGAGGCAAGAGGAGGAATCTGGGCTTGCATCCCCGTGAGTCAGGGCAGCCGCTGTCCTCGCTGGTGCCTGGATGCACCAGGAGGGGCTGGCATGGGATGCGGCGTTACAAGGGGCCTCCAGACCAGCAGCCTGGGTGTCACTGAAGAATTTCACACGCAGTGCGGCCACCCTGGGGTGTGCTCTGAAGTAACACATGCAGGTGTCGGGAGACTGTGGGAGTGGCAGCGCTAATCTGGGGACTGTCAACCCAGCTGCCCAAGAGAGATGGGCGCAGGCCCGGCTTGTGCCGCGGCGGACGAGGTGGCAACGCCAGCGATTTCCGAGGGCCTCAGGGGCTGAGTCACCAGGCGGTGCAGGCCCCGCCCGAGTCAGGAGGCGAGGATTAAGGGTACTATTTTGAGCAGGCCTGAGTGCTCCCGGGGAAAGCTTCCAGCCATGCGGAGCTATCCTGTTCCCACTGCAACGCGCCTGTCAAGCGTGGCCATTTCTTTTGAGTTTCCATCCCTGGGCAGCGACCCATTGCTATTTCCGAGCTCTGACTGTGAGCCTCACAGGCGTATTCTCCAAAGGAGCTCTGGGGAACATTAGTTTTCTAGCCTGCTTGGTAAATAGCTTCAGGTGGAGGCAAGGGTTTGCAGAAAAAGAAAGAACATTTCCAACCTCACCTACAGGGCATGCTCGGGAAATAGTTAAACTTTTTTCATCAAAGCGGGTGCTGGTGATAAACGCCTGTAATCCCTGAACTCTGGAAGCCTGAGGCAAGAGGGTCTCAAATTGGAGCCAACCTGAGCAACTTAGTAACTTAGTGAGACCCTGTCTCAAAATAAAAAATAAAAAGGGTTGGGGGTATTGAACAGTGAGAAGGCACGGGTTCCAACCCCAGCAGTACTGAAAATAAAAATCAATGGATATTTTCATTACAGGAATTTTCAGAACCTTGCTTATGCTAATGTACATAGAAAACATCCAGGTGGGTTGAGTTGAAACTTTGTCAGCCTATATGGGCCACGGACCCTTCTTTGTACAGAGAAGAAGAATCTTTGACAAAGAGGCTTTGGGAAATGTCCTTGGATTTTTCATTTTGAACAAGTCTTTTAAAATCACTGCATATGGGCTGGTGAGATGGCTCAGTGGTCTAAAGCACCTACTTAGAACAAGCTTAGCAAAGCACAGAGACCGCGGTTCAATCCCCAGCACCACATGCCAGCCAGCCGCGCCCCCTGGTGGGCTGAGCTAGACACACACACACACACACACACACACACACACACACACACATAAATAAATAAAAATCACTGCATATTGGGGGCTGGGGAGATGGCTCAGTGGAATAAGCACTTCCCTGGCAAGTGCAAGGGCCTGAATTCAATCCCTGGTTCCAAAAAAAAGAATCACTGGCATATAAACTAATCAGAGGATCTTGTCTAAAATGCGTATTTGGGGGCCACAGAGATAGCGTGGTAGTCTAAGCACCTGCCTGGTAAGCACAAGGACCCGGGTTCAATCCCCAGTACTGCATGCTGTGCCAGGCCCACCCCTAGGCACATTGTGCTGGCCACCAAAACCAGGTGTGGTAGTGCACACCTATAATCCCAGTGCTAGGGAGGCTGAGACAGGAGGATCACTAGCAGTCCGAGCTGTGCAGGGAAACCCTGTACCAAAGAAAGAAAGAAAGAAAGAAAGAAAGAAAGAAAGAAAGAAAGAAAGAAAGAAAGAAAGAAATTTAAAAGAAATAAAACTCATATTCCCATCATGGACAATAAAATTCTTAAGTGTTTTCAATGTCACAGGTCCACGCACCTGCTTCGAGAAGCATTGCTATAGCCCTGGGTGGAGACGAAAGGCCTGTAGGTTCCACCCTGTAGGTGGGGAAACTGAGGCACAGAGCAGTGATTTTCATATGCGGTGGTTCTGCATAGTCAGGAACTGGCCTGGACTCCCAGCTCTGTAGAGAAACAAAAGCCCTTCCCCACCCCCTGATGAACCAGCTGGTAGTTACAGACATCGGAGATTTCTGTAAGTCGGAATATATTAAGTCCCCAAGCAGGGCTGGTATTGAAATCATGAATTGATAAGTGAATGAATGAGTGCAACTACACTCCTTGTTTTGGTCCCTTGTACCTTTTTTGGTGCCACCCAAGGGTACAATTAGTTTGGCGAGATCTACTTCATGGAGGAAAGACCACAGCAGGAGTCACGTAACTTCTGCTGGCCACGCAGCAAACCTATGCCGGAATCGCAGCTGCCAGTCCGACTTTTCTGATTCCAGATTGCAATCCTGATTCCAGATTTCCACTCTGTGCCCAATCTCAGTGTCTGGAGTCCAGTGCGGATTGGTTTTGTGGCTCTGGTTCAGGCTGTGTGATGTCGATTGGGTTGCATGACCTCTCTGAGCCTCATTTGCGAGAGGAAGATGATCACTCACTTCATTGCTGTGCTGAGAAGATTAAATGAGATAAAGTCGACCCACCCTTGGCCAGGCGCCCCGCGTCTGGTAGGCACTTTATAGATATTAATTTCTCCCCTGATAATATTGATAACTGTGACTTCCTTTGGCTGAGCAACAGTGCAGCAGTCGTAAGCTTTCAAATTTGGGCTGGCTTTCCCGACTGCCATGCTGAGAGCATGTCACGGAGGTCCCAAGTCCCAGAGTCCAGAAGTGCTGAGAGCCTCCCGGTCTAACACCCCAGGCCTGGTGCAGCCCGTCCTTCCCCCCTCAGCAGTCCCACCTCCTTCCCCCACGGGCGGGGAGCTCACTGCTTCCCGAGACTGCCAGGGTCATCTCTGGGCGCAGCGGTGGCTTCCCCAAGGGGCTTCCCTGAGCCCCTTCTGTCTCTCGAGTTTGCAGCTGGAGTAAAGACCTGTGGGTTCAGATCAGCCTGCACAGCAACTGAGTTCTGAGCATCTCGGAGCATCCCTGGCAGCCTCAAAGGCCCTGAGAAGGCCTGCTCTCAGCAAACAGTGGCTGGGTTACATACTATGTATCCTCTCACACCCAGAACTCAGATGACCAGAAAAAGCTTGCTCACACCCAGGGGCCTTTTCCCATTGGGCCTTCTGTGTTGCAAACTTGCCTCATCCTGTAATTCCTAAGCAATATTTTTTTAGTCTGCCTCAACACTGCTGTGACAGTGTTATTGTCATTAGGGATTTGTTGGTGCCAACACTGGTGTCTCTTTGGGAACTGCAGGTACTTGCCCTTGCAAGGCGCTCTGGTGCCAGCACCCTGGACATCACAGCCGATGGCCTGCTGATCGCCTGGGGCGCGCTCTCGATTAATTGTGGGAATTTCGCAGTAGCATAACTTCCAGTCGAGCCTCTTGCTGCTCAGGACTGAGTTCTAGAGGGAGCCCAGCACCTCAGGTCTCTGCAAGTCGGTCCCTTCCCTGGGGGTCCTCCACTGAGCTCCACTATGATCTCATTCCTCAACTCACTTCTGCTGCTTGTCAGTGACTCAGTTTCACCCCTGACTCTCTGGGACCCTGTCCCCAAAACGTGTGCCAGAAACGAGAGCTCTGTGCTATGCTCTGAGTTCCAGGATGGCGGTTGGTAGTTCACATTTGTCATCCAACCTTGACATTCAAACACACCCTGAGTCACAGCTCCCAGCCTTGGGGAGTCTGAACCCCGGGCTTCAGCCTCTTCCTGTGTCACCCTGGGGACCCCCCTGCTCCCTGCAAGGTAGACCTGGGAAGAGACTCTTCAGAGCCCCTCTGGGGCAGGAGGGCGGAAGGCGAACCGTGTGCTTGGGAGCACTCTTTCTGGCTGTGCAAAGGGGGTGGGGGTTCTGATTTAAAGGGAGCCCAGGCTATATAGCTTCGTTCCATGTAGCCCCTCTGAGGACAGCGGAGGGCTTCCCTTTTTCTCTCTGCTCCTGCAAGCAGAGCTATAAATCATGGACTCTGCTCAGCCCTGTAGGTGGGGTGAGAGCAGTTTGCACAGCCAGATCTGCAGCAGAGCCTGTCTTTGGCCCCTGCCTCTGCCCCACAATAAACAGCAGCCCACGAGCTCTGGGTCCCATCGGACACTGAGCAACATGTGACATAATGCACACAGCAGGCCACGGGGGGTGGCTGGGAAACTGGGGCGCTGCTCGGGTGGCCCCCAGCTCTCTGCTGAGCCCTTGGATGGTGGCTCCCCTGAGCCTTCCAGAGGGAGTGGCCGGCGAGGAGCCCCGGCAGGGAAAGGCCCAGCTGGGGAAAGGCTTCTCCTTGGAGAGAGCTTGTAGGCCACAGGTAATCGATAAAATACATTTTTAATAGCTGTTTTGTTCTGAGCAACATGGTTACGTGGCTTAGGGAAGGGAGAAAGCCACGACAGGGAGAAATCCGCCAAATCATCCTCCAGATCCTTGGGTGAGTGTGCTGACGCATAGCTGTGCTCACGGCGCCCTCCTGGGCAGAGCCTGCCATGGCTTCCCGCTGCCGAGAGGGGAAAGGCCAAATCATCTTCCAGCTCCTTGGGTGAGTGTGCTGACGCACGGCTGTGCGCACGGCGCCCTCCTGGGCAGAGCCTTCCATGGCTTTCCACTGCCCAGAGGAGAAAGGCCAAGTCATCATGTGACACAGAAGCCCCTCCAGAACCTGACTGGGGACTAACTTTTTTCTCTCGCTGGTTCTTTCTTTTATCCAGAGCTCGGGCTTCACCCCTCCTTTAACTAGACATTCATTTTCCTGCATTACATCCACCACTTTGGACTTGCTGATTTGTGGGCCAGGAAGGATACCAACCCTGTGTTTCCTTCAGATCCTATGAAGGCTCAACGTGGACATTTATGAAGAATATTTTAATAACAAATAACATAAAATAGTAGAAAAGACTTGTTCGTTCACGCAGTGGAGAAGTCAAGATACACATGAGCCTCAAGGCTTGAGCTAGGTTCAAAGAATGTCCTGGGAGACCCCATTTTTCCCACTTCTCCCTTCTGTCTTCTGCTGTACTGAATGCACATAGCAACCTTTGGTAACTCTGCGACCTCCTCCTCTAATGGATACCATTTGTATATTTTACATATTCTCCTAAAGTAGCTCCGAATATGAGCTGGGGTGCATTGTTCAGTTGTCTGTGTCATTGTTTAGATTCTGTGTCCAAGCCTGCTCTGATGACTAGAAGTGGAAAGGATAATATATTTGTGCTTTGCCTATGCTTTTGCTTGGAATACTTTTCCTTAAAAAAACTCCTACTCAGCCCCTCAAAACCCAGGTCAAATGTTCTACCAATCTGATGGGTTTCCCATTGCATCCCAATCTGTAGCTTGTGAGTTAGAGGCTCTTTGTGCTGTTACCAAGACACTCTGCTTAATTCTCTTTGTGCATTCAACATGTTGCCTTGTGATTGTGATTTTAAATTTGTGACTTCCTGCTAGGCTGAGTTATTCTAGAACTGTTTGTCACAGCAGATCCGTGCTGATCATCTGTGGATATAACCCGTGTGTGTATGGGCGAAGGGCGTGGCGTCTGCTGTCATTATGTTCAGGTTCTGAAGAAACTGTCTAGCGACACAGAGGTCCTTAAATTCGCAGTCATCTGCTCCGCCGCGGAGCCTGACTGGGTGCGTGTGTGTGTGTGTGTGTGTGTGTGTGTGTGTGCGCGCCTTACTCGGCATGCTACTGGGATTGAACCCAGGTCATTTGCCCTGAGCTACATCCTCATAGCATTTTTATTGTTTCGTTGTGAAGCAGGACTTAGGAAGTTGCCACGTTGCTCAGGCTGAGCTGAAGTTTGCCACGCCCCTGCCTCGGCCTCCCAGAGTGCCGAGATCGTGGGTGTGCCCCCTCTGGCCCATCCTGGGCTGCTCTTCAACACAGAGGCTCTAGCTTACTCTTCTTGAGGAGCACCCCAGGGCTGAGACAGTGACACTGGTCCCGTCCTGAAAACAGATGGGATGGAGGTCAGACTCTCAGCAGGACACGCGGCCCATTCAGACAGCACTGTTTATAGGGAAGCGAAGGGGTGGCTGGGTAAGAGAAGCCAACACAGTGGTGAAGCCTCTGGGCTCAGCAACATCGGGACACTGTCACCAAGTCAAGGTCCCCCAGAGCGACTGCAGAGAACTAGAGAGGAAGAACCGATATAGCTGCTCCATGGGCAGGAAGTGGGGACGACAAAGCCCCCACGGGAGCCCTGGCGCTGCCAGGAACTTTTCCACATTGTGTCACTCTGGCCTTGTTTCTTAGGCCAGGAAATTGGCAGAGCTTGCTTTGGGCCAGGTATCTGTTGTGGCTTTTAGGAGGCATTTTGGGTATGGATGCTGGGGTGTCTGATAGGATCTGAGGGCCCCTGGCCAGGGGAGTGCTGGTCCCCCAGTGGTGAGTGCGGAGGTACCAGGTACCCCAGGAGGATGGTTCATGACCTGGACTCCAGGGCTCCATCCGTGGCTTTGCCTGCTCACCACTGTGTGAAATAGAACATGCGGCTCTCTGCGTTTCCAGGAGCCTGCAGCCCAGAGGGCGGGGCGGGGCGGATGGAGCGGGGTGGCACAGGGAGGGTAAGGCGGGTAGAGCCGGACGCACTGGGTGAAGTCTGGATTCTCAGTGCCAAGTGTGCAAAACCCAACAGCAAGGCTGGCCACCTAGGGAGGAGAAGGAGCTGGCCAGGCAGAGGGGGAGGAGGGACAGCCGCACCTCCCACCTGATGTCCTAGCACCAAGAGGGGGTGTGGAACCACTTCATGCTTAGGGGAATCTGGCCCTTTGGGGCTGCCAAGGTGTGCGCTCAGACAGGAAGTAAAAAGAGTGGACAGGAAGAGGAAGCCAGAGCCCTGCTCCTGCGGGGCTAGGTAAGAGGCGTGGAATCTGCTTAGTAGGTGATTGGAATTTGAGGATAATTAAAATTAGCAAAGAAGTGAACAGGCAAGACTATTTCTGCATGCACGGGTGTACATAGTTTCGGTGATATTAGTTGCTTGGTTCTTATTTGTTTCTTAGAGTTTTCGAATGGGGAAAAGAGGTGAACCATGAACTCCTGCACCCTACGCCACAGAGATGCAAGGATCAGCACTTCGCTGCCACAGCTTTGTCACACTCCTGTCCTTCCATATGCCCACCCATCCGTCAGTTACCTCTTATTTATTTTTACTTTTCAATGCACTTTGATACAGGTTACAGGCATCGGTACAGTTTACTCTGAACCCTTCAGCATTCATGCACCCTTCACCAAGGTTCACACACTAATAATACAGATTTGATTTTAAATAGGAAGCCACTGCATATCACAGCCTCTGTGCCCACCACGTGGCGCCTGGAGGAGCCACTGCAGAGTTTAAGGCCACGCATGGGGACTTCCCATGGGGATGGGGAGTCTGCAGAGCAACCCAGGCAAGTCCACAGTACAGAAGCAAGGAGGAGACAGGCTGCCACAGGAGCAAGGGTTTTCAGCAGCTCGGTGGTCTGTGACATGGGCTTTCTGGGTCATGGCACTGGGCTTCAGAGCCTTCGAAGAGAGTAGATGCAAACCATCCCTTCAGAAATCCATAGGTCTTGACTCAGCCTGGGGCTTTGTGCTGGAGGAGGCCAAGTGGCACTCTGAGTCATCACAGCTCGGCACTGACTTCCTGGACATATGGAAGGACACAGAATAAACTCAAGGCAGGGTCATTCTGGAAAGAGCAGCACAACGTGGTGAGATGGAGAGACTGCGTGTTAGCACTGGGGCTTGGAATTCTGCCGCTTTCCTGTTTGACCGCATAACCCAAACCAACCCGCTCCCCCAGTTTACTCATGTGCGTATGTTTGGAAAACTCTGGATTGCTCATTTCCCTTCAGGCTGCTGCGATGTCTCCAGGCAGGAAGGGGCTTTCCTTGGGGTTCATGGGAGCTGAGGCAGGGTTCGCATGCAAGGTCCTCGGAAGTGAGCGAGGCCCCTTGGTACATCCTCTGCCACCAACAGATGATTAAGTGGAGACTTAGTAGGATTCCAGTCAATGACTAAAGATCAGCTAATTGGAAAACAAAAAGCAATCAGTTAATTCCTGAATGAATGTTCCCTTTACCTATCAAGTATCAATGCTAATTATTTGATGGGGGGGGAGAGTTTCCTGATCTAAGATAGAGCTCTCTTTTGCAGTGATTGACAAAGATACTATGTTTGAATTTGCACAGGTTTTTTTTTTTTTTTTTAATATTGCAGTCTGTAACCAGTCACCGACTCAATAAGATGTTAAGACATGAGCTTTTGCAACCAACATGTCAATTCTAGCGAAGACGTGGGAGAGCCCCAAGAGAAGGAAGCCAAGGCAAGATTGCATTAGCTTTCTTCCTAACCTGGCCTTAATAACGGAATGTAATTTGGCTAATGGAGTTTGTGTTTTTCATTAAATTATGGGCATTAAGAAGATCTCTAAAACAATGAAAATATCGCAGAGGGTTAATTACTGTTGAAATTATGCCACTGTCCTCTCTCTGTGAAGACAAACCCCCTATAGTCTGTCTGGTATGAAGGGATAAGGGAAAAGGGAAAATCCGTTTTATCCTAATACAAACACCAACTTGGATCTTTGAGCTGGTTCTGGTTCTCTAGGCTTGGGAGGCTCTTAAAAAGAGCATCCTATTTCTGTTTTAGAGGTGCAACTTTAACATTGATGCCTCCATGTGATTAGAGTTCTTTTTTAACTTACAGGGAGGCTGAATGACCCAGGAAGGAAAACAATGTCTTGACTAAGGGTTCCGCCTCTGTGTTCAATGCACAGTGTATGTATCAAGGCCTCGATCATGTGCCTCACGTGGCAGCCATGTGGCCTGTGCTTTACAGTGACATTTGGAAACCCTCGGCCACTTTCCGAAAGTCAAATGGCACATGGGTAGAGAGGCCAGTATTCAGGCTCACACCTGGTAGTCCACATAGTTCATGTGCTCAGTTAGGCTTTGACATACAATGAAATGGTGGGCGTGCCCAGGAAGGCAGATTCTACCAGAAGGTCAGGAAGAGCCTTCCAGCAGTCAAGGTCACTCAAGGTCACGGAAGACCCCAAGCACCGAGGTTGGTTAGGACTGCCCAGGGCTAAGTTGTGTCCAAGCAGTGGAAGCTTATTACACGGGGATCCCTAGTCCAGGAGTCAAGATTCCCTGAACTCTTTCATCAGAACATTCTAGAACTATAGAAGAGCAATTGGTAGTGTGAGAAGGTTATCAAAGACTGGAAGCTTAGCTGGATGTGTTGGCGATGTGCGCCTGTAATTCTGGCATTCAGAGAAGCTGAGACAGGGAGATCATGGTTTCAAATCAAGCCTGGGCAACTCGGTGATTTAGTAAGATCCTGTCTCAAAATAATTTTTTTAAAAAGGAAGGGGAAATAAATGTATTTCGGTGCAAAAGCCTGGTATTGCAGGGGGAAAAAAGACTGAGGTCTTAATAGGAGATGCCAGATATTAGCAAATTTAGGGCACTGCTTTGGAATTACATTTCCTTTATTCATTTATTTATTCGCCCATATTTATTGAGCACCTACTGCATGCAAAGTCTTAAGGGAGGCACTTCTATGGCTTATGATAGATCGAGCCTGAATTTTAGAACCAATAAACCAGCAAATTAAACATTGCCAAATTGGGCTAGGAAGATAGCTCAGCAGTCTAAACACCTGCCTGGCAAGCCCAAGGACCCAGGTTTGATCCCCAGTACTGTATGCCGTGCTGGCCACAGAACCTTGGGAACGCTTTGTGGGCCATCAAAACAGGGCATGGTGGAGCACATCTATAATTCCAGTGCTGGAGAGGCTGAGACAGGAGGATCACTACGAGTCTGAGCTGCAGAGTGAGACCCTGTACCAAATAAATAAGTAAAAGATTAAGAAAAATGGGAACAATGGCAAATGATAGAAGAGCTACAGAAAGAACCGGGATGCAATGATGGAGGGGAGTGAGGCAAGGAGAGCACCCACATGATCAGAAAGGACAGGCCAAGGAAGCGCCAGCTAGAAGACAGTGATGTGGCACCTCCCCGGAGAAGAAGGGACGAGCCAGTGCAAGAGGGCTTGGCTCAGGCTGCAGAGCAAAGACCAGTGAGCCCGGCCTTCTTAGAGACAGACACTTGTGTGCAGTGGCGACATGGTGGCTTAGAAACCAGAAAAAGCTCAGGCAGACTGCAAGGACGTCACTCAAGTTTTTTTGGGGAGCGAGCATAATGTCCCCTGTTTGAGGTTTCTAGAATATACCTCTGGCTGCCTAGGATCAGTGGGTTAGAGGAAGCAGGAAGGAGGGGGCTGAAGCTGCCCAGCTATGACGTGGCTGTGAGGGCACGGCAGGAAGTCACGGTGGCAAAGCTCCGGAGACGCAGGCAAATGTGAAATGTAGAGATATTGGGGGGACATGAGGGGGTTTAGTGAATGAGCTGGGGGAACCAGAGTGGGCCATGGGCATGAAGAAATCAAGGGTGCAGGATAAATCTCAGATTCTACCTGGAGAATGGCATGTATAGCTAAGATACAGAAATCTCCTCTGGTAAACATGTTGACTGTATTTGCCTTTTTTAAATACTTGATTGCCAAATCATTGGTCCAGAGAATGTAATAAGAGGTAAAAATGATGTCGACAATGACCTAGCCCAGTGGAAATCACGTGCCAACCCAGCACCTAAGACCTCTGTGAACGGCATATCGTTCTTATCTGGGGTCCATGGGGGTTCTCATGGACCAGGGCAACTTAACTCACACACACACTCCTAAAACGCCAGGGCTCTGTCAATTACTGATGGTAAACCGCACTCTGGATCCTGACCAATCCCAGGCTCCCACAAAAGCCAACAATTAAAAGGTATATCCTCAGTGGGTGACCAGCCACTCTGGAGACCCTCTCCTCCCTGGGGGTTGGCTAACAGCTTTCAAGAGTCCGCCCCAGCTCTAGCTCCCGAAAACCTGGCCCCGGCCCTAGGAAGCACTTCAATAATGGATGATCACCAATAAACAGCCAGCGATTTGCTGGAAATTATGAGCAATAAATAATTGAGAGATAGGGAGCCCGAGCGGTGGTGCCCTCGCCTCCGGCTGACTCCCTTTTAATGCATTTCCTTGATGCAACTCCCTGTAGTGTAGGGCGCAGACGGCTCCCAGGCCCTTGGAAGATGCTGACCAGCAAGCTGGGAGAGAGTTATAAATATCCGAGCTTCTGTTTGCATGGGAGGCTTGGACAATGTGGGAGCCGTGGGCAGCCCTCACTGGGGTGAACGTGCCTCGGCTGCCCTGCGGGACCAGCCTGGACCCCAGTTGCTGAGTGTGAGGTCCAGTGGATCAATAGATAGGTCACGGAGCAGGATTGCAGGCCAGGAATCCAGATGAGGTCAGGGAGTGACAGAGGGTTGAGTCACCTAGGACAAGAAATTAGGGAAGCTTGGGGATGAGCACAACTGTCCACATCATAGAGGACTGAAGCTGGCTCTCTCCTCAGGCCAGGCTCCCGCCCCCTCCCTTCCCAGCCCTCAGGCACCCATGTTGTCTGGTCTCTGATAAGTCTCACAAGCTCCACTGCTGCGATTCGGGGCAACCTTCCTCCTGCATCCACCCAGCCTGCTTCTTCTGTTTGCAGTCCATCAGCTGCAGAGCTTTCCCTCATGGCTCTGACAGCACGAAGCCTGTCAGTACAAAATTTTGCAAAGGCCTCCACCAGAATCACATTGTGAAAGTCAAAGTCGTACTGGTGGTCCCAGGGGCCCATGGTCCACGCTTCCCAGTGTCCCCATGTTTCCCAACACCGCAGGGTCCCTGTAGCCCCTTGTGTGTTCTGGATGCACCCATTCCTCCAGCCATCGCACCTGCTGTCCCTGCTACCTGAGAGAATCTTCCTCTATATTTCACTGTGGCTCCCAATGTGTCTTTGTTCATGGCTCGCTTTCCGGAGAGGTCTTTCTGACCCCCATATCTAATATCATCACACTTGTCATGACATTGATCCCAGACAGGGAATCTAGGAAAGTCCCCTTGTGTGAAGCTCAGTTTTATTGCAAACTTAATCTCATCTGCAACCTTAATGAACAGATTTCGGGGGTTGGGACTGAGCACCTTCAGGCGCTGTTACTTTGCTTGCTTACTGCGCCTCCTGCTGTACCCCCTGCTGAGTCTGTCTCTGCCAACTGGAGTGGAAGGCGCAAGAGATCAGAGCATTTTACTCAGCTGATTCATCCAGAAAAATGCACTCCACACCTACAGCAACGGCTGACACACAGCATCTGCTTAAGAAACGTCTGGTTTTTAAGTGACTGCGGATCACAGGGCACCCTCTGGTCATTCTCCACTCCCCCTTGGGCTCCAAGGATGTCCTTTGCCTGTGTGTCCTGTGAGCTTAAAATACTTAGCCATCCTGAAATCCAAACACCTTGACAGAAGAAAAGAAAAGAAAGAAAAGACTGCTTCCACAAAGCTGTCAGCCTCCGGTTGCTCTAGTTCAATCCCCACAACACTCCAACCAGCCAAAAGTGCCCTGAAGGCATTCAAGGAGAAAAAAAAAAAAAGAAAGAAAAGAAAGGAAGAAAGGAAGAAGAAAGGAAGAAAGGAAGAAAGGAAGAAAGGAAGGAAGGAAGGAAGGAAGGAAGGAAGAAAGAAAGGAAAGAAAGAAAGAAAGAAAGAAAGAAAGAAAGAAAGAAAGAAAGAAAGAAAGAGGCTTTCTCCCCTGTAATGGTTCTTATGGAAAGGTTTCCATCTCAGGCCGTTTCTAGTGCTGGGAAGATGATTGTGATGTCTTCTGTCCTTTCGGCTTTGTATTTCTGTATTTAGCTCATAGGAAACATTCAACAGTTCTTTGCCTGTGTTCACTTGTGTATTTTAATGGAAGGATCGGTGCTTGTGAAGTCCAGACTGAGGAATTCAGTAGCAACCGGGGTGTGAGACTCTAGAAACAGACTCCGTGTTATACCCTGGCAAGTAATGATAATAAAATCGCTCCAAGTGCTTCCTACTCACCAGCAACCGTGGCGAGCATTTGATGTGTGTTCTCTTACTCCATTCTTACAGTGAAGCGACTCTGGTGCCAATTATCTGTGCTCTTGACCCTGAGGCTAATACGTCTACAATAGTTGACACCAGAAATCAGTCTTATGGAAGCGAGGGAGGGAGGGTGTGCGTTAGGCTGCTCATATTTGCATAGTCAGTCAAGGATCAGACACTCGGGGGACGAGCAGGAGGGGGCAGGGAGAAAGGGCTGCCTCTAGTGCCCGGTGACATCTTAAATGTTCCTTTGGTAGCGACTCTTGAACAGCATCTAACCCAGCAGTGGATTTCTGGGTCTAAACTTCACTGCAGAATGGGGTTGGTGGAGAATGGGATTCATAAACCCATAAAGTTGGACTTCATAAACTTGTCTTTAAAGTCAGGGAGTGCAGTAGGAATTTCAGACACCTCAGCAAGTTCTGTAGAGGAAAATTTGGGGGAGGGCGGGCTATGCAAATCTCACAACTGTGCTGGCCCCAAAGCCCCACACTTGTATGAACCCTGAATCTCTTTGGAGCTTAGTTCCAAGTGTCAAGGGAGAGGCTTGGAGAGTGGGCATTCTCTCCTCCCCTTTGCTGTCTACTCCACACCCTACAGTCTCTTTAGCGATGCTTTTTGATCAGTTCTCCCCCTCTCCTTGTGTGAGGGTGCCTGGTGCTTCTGCCTGGACCCTGCCAGGCACTATGCCACCGGCCCCAGATCCCGTGGCAGGGTCAGGGCTGGTCCTCTGTCCTAGTAGACTAGAGGCATTCTGGTTGGAAGAGGACACTGCTTCTCTTTCTGGGGGCAGAAAGTTTGGGGGTCAGAGGAAGATGGCAGATTCACACAGGTCCTGCCAGAAAGGAAGAGGCTGCCACCTATGAGCCATGTTAGAAGAACACAAGGCATTAAAGCCCCTAGATTCTCCACCAGGCTCAGAAAGTGGGAAGACCTGAGTTGCAGACAAAACTTTCTTTGGACTTCCAGGGCACAGAATGTGCATTTTATAAGTGAGACCTCCTGGATGCTCAGAACAACCCTTGAAAGAATTTAACCTCCGCCATCTAGCAGACGGGGGCTTCAGTGGACATTTTGAAGCCATAAAATAGGAGTTGTTTGCAGTTTGCTGATAAATAACAGCTTTGTCCTCATGAACCTTGTTATCACTCTGACCTGTCTTTTTAAATTTTTATTTATTGATTGATTGATACAGGGTATCACTACTCATAGTGACCCTCTTGTCTCAGCCTCCCCAGCACTGGAATCACAAGTATGTGCCACCACACCCGGTTCTGGGGCCAGCACCGTGCATCTAGGGTTCCAGGACCAGAATAGCATGTAGTACTGGGGATCGAACTCAGGACCTGGCACTTGCCAGGCAGCTGTTTATGCCACCAAGGTAGCTCTCCAACCCACTCTGACCTGTCCTATTGTGATCATTAGTGTTATTTTTATACCTAGACCATACATACAATTCATAGAACCCCGGGGGAAAGGGGCCCATGGAGACCAGGCTTTGCTGCCCCATTAGCTTCCTGCAGGTGTAGGACATTCCTGGCCTGAACTTACAGGGGGCCCCTTGTGCCGGGGGCAGTTCTGGCATCCCACTGACACTGAGCGATCAGTCTTCTGTTGGCAAGGAAGGAAGTAGAGAAAGAAGAAGACAAGGCAGAAGATAGGAAGGAGTAGGCTCTGAATCCAGCTGGCTCCTCGGAAAAGCAGCTGATAGTACTTGGTCCCTCGCAGGATATGTGACACTTACAAAGTGCCTGAGTGCATGCTAGACACTAAGCAGGTGCTCAGCAAACTCTAGCCTCGGGCTCTGTCCCACGGCTGGCCAAGCACGCAGGAGGAGGGCTGAGTTCTCCACCTGGGAGGCTCTCGTCCTGGGTCACGGCCCCAGAACCACATGAGCACAGCCCCAGGTGGCAGGGGTTGGGGAAGGGGGATACTGGGTGAAGTTTAGGGAGATTCATGACCTTCACTGTCCTCTGTGGCCTGATTTATGGGGCAGTGCCGTCTCCTGGACAAGATGGAGACACTGCGAGAGAGAGCTGTAGAAAACCTTAATCCCCAAATGGCAGAAAGAGATACTCTCAGGTCCGGCGTGTGTTTGATCAAATACATCAGGCCGGGGCGGGCTTTTCCGCATGGACTCCCATCGGCTGTCAGGCCCAAGTTGGCGTTTCTGAACTAGGAATGAAATATTTTCCCTACTTAGCTGAGAAAATCCGTAGTGGATTTCTCTTAGAAAAAGAATCTGGCCTTGGAATACTACAGGCACGTCCTTGAACTAAAGCCAGCATTTGGGGGTCAGGATGCCAGGGGAGGGCAGGAGCAGAGGAAGAACCCCATTTGGAAAACAAATGCCAGGCCCCTCCAGCTGGAGAGGGGCATGGGGCAGGCATGCAGGAGAGTGATTTCTCAAGCTGGGCATCTGGGGCAAGGATCGGGGAAGCGGAGGGGAAAGCTGTCAGCTTGATTAGGAGCGTGACTAGGTGGGGTGCTGGGGTCCAGGGGCACCAGGAAGCAGCACAGTGGGGGTGCAGGTGGCCAGGGGTGCCCCACAAAGGGAGAGAAGAATAGGGTCTCAGAGACAGTCATGACTGAGACTTAGGCTCTGTGTCACATAGCAGTGGCCAGGGGAGGCGTCCCAAGCTCGCAGTTCTCAGCACCACCTCTGCTCACAGTGTCAGCTTCCCTGAAAGTACTGGCTTCTGATGACAGTCCCAGTGCTGGTCTCTTAGGCTTCTTTTTCTCAGAGGGTGCCCAGAATTGGTGAGCACTACTGGGAAAAAAAGGAGACACCAAATATCCACCTATGGGGCTCTGGAGCTTTTTTATTTTTAATTTTTCTTCAGGCAAGATTTTGCTAAGTCACTAAGTTGTTCAGGCTGAGATCACACCTGTGTTCATCCTGCCTCAGCCTCCTACAGCATTGGGATTGCAGGACGTAGCACCACGCCCATGTAGAACAGAATTCCTTCATGGGGGATTAACATTTGGCCTAAGCACGATGCAAAGCTCATGTTCCCAGCTGACTATCATGGCAGAAATGTGGCCTCATTCTACAAAGCTTTCTTTCCCTTCCCTGGGACTGTGGCCTTCCCTTGTGGGGACACCACAATGGCCTCACATTCTCATAGCTTCTTCTGAGGAGAAGTGGGTGGGAGGGTGACACTGGGATTAGACTCCTCAACTTTGAACTCCTGTGAGAGCCACTTGCTAGATGACCTTTGACAATTCTCCCAACCGTTTTAATTTTTTTTTTTTTTTTTTTTGAGGGAAGGTCTCACTATGTATTGCAGGCTGCACTTAAACTCACTGTGTAGCCAGGCTGGCCTTGAACTTTCAGCCTCCTCTTGTCTCGGCCTCTCAAGTGGTGGGGTTACAGGTGTGTGCCACCATGTCCCTCCATCTCCCAACCAGTTTAGAACAGAGGTTTTTAACCAATAGGGAATCTGATGTCCAGGATACCTGACTTGAGATATTCATTTGTCAGAACTTGCAGTGGCAGGTATCAATATCTAGTAGCGGGAGTGACCAGGGAAGCTGGTCAGCATCCAGCCATGCACCATAGTCACCCAGTCCCCGTGTCACTGGGGCTGAGGCTGCGGGAACCTCTCTGAACACTTCCTCTTCCTCATGGCCACCATGCACTGGTGGAACCACTTCAGGGTGAGTGCGATGTATGTGTATCAGTCAGCTTTCCACCACTTAACATACCACAGGACAAATCAATTTATAGAAAGGTTTCTTTTGGTGGCGTTGTCCATAATTGGGTAGATACACTTTTAGGCAAATGATGTGTTTTCCGGCTAGGCAGCACACACCAGAGGTGGAGGACAGAGAGGAGCAAAAGCACTCACCCCTTGACCCGGAAGTAAAAGAGAAGAAAGAGGAAGTGCCCTCTTTAAGGACCCGCCCCGGAAGACCCAAAGCCCTCTCATCAGGCCCTTCCTCTTAAAGGTTCCATGCCTAAGTGTTTCAAAGGCTCAAGTTCCTGAAGTGAATGTAATACATGCAAAGAGGTAGAATGGGCAATGCTTTCTTGTGAAGCATGGGAGGAAAAAGTATTAGTATTCTTCGGAATTTTATTCAGTGACTTAACATGCAAAGACACTCTGAGCTTGCAGGTCATTCCCAAGCAAGCAAGATGACAGACGTGATGGATCCAGGAGGAAAGCACATTTCCTGATGGTCTGTCCACCGGCACATCCTCCCCGACAGCCGCCCCTGCCCTCCCTTCTCAGCCAAGCCTGCAGATTGGAGGCAGAAGCCATGATTAAAAAATGAACATGAGTTGCTTTTTTTCCCCCCTTTTTGTTCAAATAATCTAGTTTGCTGCCTGAGACAAATCATTATTCATGTGGAACCTGCTTGGGCCGCCCCTGGGGAGGAAAGCCAAATTGATTTAACATCTAATCCAGTTTGTACCTCCTGCTAACCCCAGCGGTATGCTCACAGGCAGGGAGGGGTGGGAGGCAAGGGACCCAAGGAAGAGGTCTCGGAAGAGCTTCCCACAAAGCAAGATGGAGACTCTGTGTGTCATCATGACGCCCATTCTTCCTGTTTTGGCCTCTCTCATTCTCTGAGCTGGTTTTTTTTTTTTTTCTTTTTTGAGGTCATTACAAAACTAGCAGTCTCTGATAACAGCAGGCAACATGGCACCCATTTTGAAGATGTTCATTTGAAGCTCAGGAGGGCTGCTGAGCATAATATGAGCACATAGCAAGTTCTAGAACCAAACCTTCATCAGTTCTGGGTGCCCCACAGCCAGGACCGGCACATGGTCCTCTACGCAGGAAGCGGTCCAGAAGAGGTCCCAATCTCCATGTTGGAGTTGCCCATGCATGGGGGCTGCAAAGTCAGCCACCCCAGTTCCCTCCTAATTCCTTCACCACTAAGCTTACCCTCCCGTCTTCCACAAGGGGAACAAGGGTAGAACTGGGCTCCCTCCTGCTGGGTGGAAAGGCAGCATCCTGCCAAAGTAAGGGAGCAGCACGGCGCCAGGAGCCCTGGCATCTGAGCCAGCTGGGAAGGGCCAGCTCCTGGCTCAGCCTGGCACAGAGGAGGCTGGCTGTGTGTGGAGCCAGGAGAGCACAGCACTGAGAAGCAGTGTCAAAGGTGGTATCGCCAGGCAGAAGTGTGTGATGAGCCTGGCCCCTCCCACAGTGCACCCTCAAGGGGAGGGTGACAGGGAAGATGCAAGCCCAACTCCACTTACTCCTTGGCGCAAACCCATTGCCACCCCCGGGCTGGCTGCCCCTGCCATACTCTGACCCTCAGGACTCTTCTGCTTGGCTCTAACCCTGGCCTCCGGGCCTGATGCATGAAGAACGCATAGCTCTTCAGGAGCTAAGGTGGAGGGTGGAAGTGGCCCTGGCACTGATGACATGGCAGGGCTTATAGTCCAAGTCCTCTGCATCAATGTGTGTATCATGAGGGGTGCGTGTAGTGTTTCTCTCTGTGTCTTTGGGTTTGTGTGTTTGCATAGGATTTATGCCTCTGCTTAGTTGGGTGTTTGCATGTGGATTATTTGTGTGCCCATGTTTATGTTTGCGTTTATATGTATGGGCATTGATATGTATTTGTCTTTGTTTTACTGTATGTTTGTGTATGTACTGTATACCTTTCTCTGTGTGTCTGTGTCTGTATTGTATTTGCGTTTCTGTGTCTTTGTGTGTGCCTTTGTGTGATTGTTTTTATGTATGACTGTGTGTGTTTATGTGGATGTTTTGTCTATATTTGTTAGTATTCCTGTGTGTCTGTATATACGTGTACATGTTTCTGTACATATGTTTGTGCTTTGTGGTTTTGTGTTGGTATTTTTGTATCTTTGATGGGTCTCTATATGCTTCTGTGTTTGTTGCACTGTGTTTTTCTGTGTGTTTTTACTCCTGGGTATATGCCTCTTTGTCTCTTTTTGTTCTGTTATTTCTACCTGTATGTGCATTTGTGCATTTGTGCTTCTGTGTGCATGGTGGTGGTGTTTATGTGTGTATGTGTGTGTCTTTTGTGCTTGCATTTCTGTGCGTGTGTGTGTGTCTAGGGGGAGGGGAGGGGGTAGGAAGAGCCCTGGCTGATGCAGGAAGGGCGCCCACAGAGCCCGATGGCTCCTGCAAAAACAGATGCAGGCAAGCAGGGCCTGGCAGCTTCCATCCTCACTGAGCCAGAGCCTGGCATGCCCCTGGCTCTTTCTCCCCCACACATGATGCGGATCCCCCAGTCTCCCTCCCTGACTTGCCCATGATCCCCCTGCGCCGCCGGCCTTATTGCCTGCAGGCCCTGTGACCTGCGACCTGGTCTTCGGGCTGTCACCTGGTTGGAGTGGCTCCTCCTGCACCAGATCCCCTGTCAGCACTGTGTGAGCTGCAGACACAGCCCTGGAGAGCCCTTGCTGCTCTGTGTCCCCACCCTGTCCTAAGGGTGTGGGGTCCCTCCTGTCATTCTGGGCTGACTCCGACTCCAGTGTGACATGGTCCCTGGTTTTCAGTAGCTCATGTGGAAGCCAAGCTGCTGCAGGAGAACTGAGAGACAGGGTGGACACAGAGGATGGAATATGTTCCTAGAGCTCCAGGTGGCCCCCAGCACCTCTGGGACATCGCCAGTCAGTTGGGCCCTCTGACCCAGACACAGCTAAAGCGCAGAACTGAAGAAGCAGGGAGAAGAGCCAACTGAACAGGCACTCAGTGCTGGTGCTTTGAAGAGAAAGCAGGATCTACTAAGGGCAGGACGGTTCTTTTTCCTCTTCCTGCATGACCAAGGGACAGAGCAGGTCATGCCTTCCTGCATGACCAAGCAAGAGGGGAGTCTGACTTCTCGTGGTATGAAGCAGAGAACAGGCTCTGGGCAAAACAAGGGGAAAATGTGGCACGTGGCACTAAAACGGTTGAAGCGCTGCTCTCCAGCTACGCATGCGCAGGAGTCTGAAAAACTCCTGCATGAGGAGTGTGTGTGAAACATCCAGCATCTCATGTGCACTTAGTAGGCAGGAGGCTTCAGTGGCACCAGCCACGAGAGAGGTTTCTCACTGTCATCCACCTCTTATGGGTGAGGAAAATGGGGCTCAGGATTTACACGGCTTCCTAAGCCCACACAGCCAGCAAACATCAGAGCAAGCCTTTGACGGCTTCTGACCCTGCTGTGTTTCTAACTGCACTCTGCGGACTCCCAGCGCCTGCAGGCGAGCCCCTCTGTATGTGGCTGTCTGTGGGCCACAACACATATTCTTGGGTCTGGTTCCTACATTGTGCGGCCTGACCTCCAATTATTCTCGAAACTCACATTTGCTAGGAAATAGGCTACCATCTCAAATGCATGATTTTGTTTGATTCCTACATGGACTTAAAGCGATCCTATGTTCCTTTCCCTCCAGGTACAGTTAAGGTACTAACTTTAGACATCTTTAAGCAACCCCCTCCAACCCCATTGGAGTAAGTGACTGAATTAGTGAATGAGTGGGTGAAAAATGAATGAATCAGCTTGAGAGATAGACTTTGGAGACTCACGGGCTGATTCCATTGAGGCCCCACCGATACCTAGCAGAATGCACTTAGAGACAGAAGCTACGCTGCTCCCTGTTGGCTCCTCGGTCTGCAGGAGGGCGCAAGGACACCCGCACACCTTCCGGGCTTGCATCGAGGATTAAACGAATCTGTCCTATAGAGCCAGGCCCCGTAGTGCTGTCCCTGCTGCTGCTGTTGTCACCCTGTTCTTTGTCGTCCGACAGCCACCTTGGGTGAGGTTTCATCAGGAACTGCCGGGCAAATTCACCATGCCACCTCCGCATCTGGATTTCACTGCTCTGGCGAAGAACTCGGAGAAACACTCAGATTGAAAAGGTTCTCAAAGCACCCAGGGAGATGGCTCAGTAGAATAAGCGCTTCCCCGGCAAGCGCAAGGGCCTGAGTTCAATCCCCGGTTCCGTAAAAAAAAAAAAAAAAAAGAGTTTATTATGGGCTGGAGAGATGGCTCAGTGGTCTAAAGCACCTACTTAGAACAAGCTTAGCAAAGCATCAAGGACCGCGGTTCAATCCCCCAGCACCACATGCCGGCCAGCCCCGCCCCCTGGTGGGCCGAGCTGGCCACACACACACACACACACACACTCTCTCTCTCTCTCTCTCTCTCTCTCTCTCTCTCTCTCTCTCTCTCTGTCTCTCTCTCAAATAAATAAAAATTTAAAAAAAATTAAAAAAAAAAAAAAAGAAAAGGTTCTCAAAGCCAAACTCTTTCTTTTCAACATCTTCCCATCCATCCTTCCATGACCCCAAAGACGTAGCACATTGTGCGGGCTCAGAAGTCTCAGCATAGAAGCTCAAGGAGCAGGAATTCTAACCATGACACAGACACTCACAAGGGACTGAGGCGGAGAGAAGGCCTCGTTCCCTCCCAGCAATCCTGGAGCTTGACTGGAGTCAGTGACTGTGCAAACCAACTCCTAAATAGTCATCCTAAATACAAATGGAAAAAAAGCAGGAGAAATCTGAATGTCCAAAGTTAGAGAATCTGTACTGGGGATTGTTTAAGTCAGGGGGTTCCAATGTATACTCTGAATAGTTCTACTGAACTCATGACAATAAGATCATAAGTTAATGGCTGGTGAGATAGCTCAGCGGACTAAGCTCCTGCCTAGGCAAACACAGGAACTAGGGTTTGAATCCCAGCACCACATGCCATGCCGCCCCTCTGGGGGGTGCTGAGACAGTCACAGAGACCAGGTATGGTGGCACACACCTGTAATCCCAGCACTGGGCAGGCTGAAAACAGGATCACTATGAGTCTGAGAAGTGCGGTGAGACCCTATACCAAATACATTTAAAAAAAACAAAAAACAAAAAACATAATTAATGAATCAATGAATCAAAGTTACACACTGAAAAGGCTCTAAGCATATGCCTTGATTTTGCTGTACTTAATACTTTTTATGCTAATGTCTTAAGGATCTATTCCTCATCTTTTCTCACCGTTGATCTGTATTGGAGGAAGCCGATTTCTATGAACTACATTTCCCAGAATCCTTCGCTAACTGGTAACTCCACCACCACCACCTTACTTTCCACTGGATGGGCATCTGCGGCACGCAGATATGAAGGGAGGAACCTAGATATTTCTCCCTCCACTTTCCAAGCCCACACTGGCAATGGCTTTGTCTTCTTCAGGGTTCCGGTCCCCACAGGACAGCCTCCCCTTCTGTGGGCCTACCTCCGGCCATACAGCTCCTGCTTTGCTTCTAGGTCCTGACCTTGGCTGGCTAAGGCGTGACAGTTGCTGTTGACAAGAGATAGTGATAGCTCCAACCATCAAGCCCAGGGAATTTCCAGGGCAAGGTGGGCACCCGCGTGTTTTTACAAGCCTGCCTATCTATTGGATGGCGCTTGGAAGCAGCATTCACAGAATTTTTAATCACCCCTCCTAAAGATATGCATGAAAGAGGACTTCCAGAGCTGCTTCAGAAAGTGGCAAGAATATGGGCTAAGTGAATTCAAAGGGAGAGGGAGTTTTTGGAGGGGAAGTTAATGGCAGTGTGTATTTTAATCCAGTTTTTACATTTAATAATATTCACCATATATTTTGATCACACTTTTTGTGGAGACTCAGGAAACTTTCCGGGAGGCCTTGTCCACCCTCAGATGAAGCACCCCCGCACGCGAAAGGGGTAACAGGCTTCTGACTTGCAGGGCAAGCAAGCAAGGAGACGGGAGGCGTTTTGCTCTCTTGACCTGGACTTTCTATCTCAAGTAAGCCACGCCCTTCCGCCCAACACGGTGGACTTTTGGAGTGACAGCTGGAAGGAGAGACACTAGCTCTAATTTTTTCAGAAATCATACAGCGCCTCTATGGATTAGTACAAGAGAACGTGTCCTACTAATCAATGAGGGCAGAGTACCCACTTTTAGTGTGAGCTAAATCCAAAGCCTTGCTTGGACACATAGCCCTATTGAATATATCGAGTAGTGCTTGAAGGAACCACGAGGGGATGGGAATTGTCGGAGGAAGAAATCCCCAGCTAGCAGTGATTTGAAAAGGAAAGAACACGGCTGGAAGAGCGAGTGCGAGAGTTAGAATGCCGGACCCAGGCTCCTTCCGATTGCTCCTCCACACCCTCCAGGGTTGAGAGGAAGGTGAGAGCGGATGTCCGGGGAGCGGGGCTTCCCGCACCAGTGTCAGGGCCCGCCGGTTGCCTCTCAGACATTGCCCCCATGCTCAGGAGTGGGTTCTCCCCATTGTACAGATGAGCAGAACCCAGCCACCCCGAGGTGGGTCGTTGATTATGAATGGCTCTGGCGCACTTCAAGGTCTCTGCTGCCTCCACTAATGGATTTAGCTGGTTGGAGGTTGATTTTCCCATTTCTTTGTAGTTTCAAAGGCAGGAGAGCCAGCGGCCCCTCCCCTTGACCTCGCTCCTTCTCTACAGCAGCCCTGACTTTGTAGGAGCCCTGAGTGCTGTTTGTTTTGCAATTACCATGCGTTAAAGGGGCCCCGATGACATTTTCGAGGGGGAGGGGGCCAGGTACCAACATCCCCCTGCCCATGCTTTGATTGTCATTTCCTCTGCCTTTAACAGAAAATTGCATAATAGGTGCAACTTAGGCGCCTTTCCAAAGTGCTTAGATTGTGTTAAAGCCATCCGGCCCTGTGAGGAAGTAGCCTTGACGCCTGATGCCAAGGCAGAAAGCAAAGAAGAGGGGCTGTTTCTTACCGAGTTCCCTTCATGCAGTGTGGCACATGGGCATGTGGATTGTGCTCACTGCCCACACTCCAGCAACCAGGGCCGATGCAAACGCCGCCCAGGACCTTAATGAGGCCCAGTTATTAGCCTCATGGAAACATTTGTGAAAGTCTCCAACATCCCTGCTAAAAACTACACTTGTGCATGCCTGTCTGTGCATGCGCCTGTCTGTGTGCTTCCCACAATAACTTGATTAAAGATCAAGTTTACAGTTTTACGCAATTGCAAGTGACTGACCACACTCACTTTTACATCTTTATCCTGTGGGGTCTTTGTCCTGAGTCCAGAAATGGAAGATCTTGAAAAAAAAAAAAAAAAAAAAAGTGATATTTGCCTCAATTCAGAGGTGGAGGGTGACAAAGTCACTCTTGTCACTTTTTGAGAACCACAAGTCGACAAACACCTGTCTGTCACTTGCATGGTTTCTTCGGCCACAGCACATTGTTTCCTGGGGCAGCAGCCACGCAGCTCTACCTCTTCCCCACATCCGGCTGATGGGCACCGTTTGCCCCTGTCTCCGTGTCTGATGGAAGGAATCCATGGCGTTCCGGATAGGACTCAGCAGTAGCCTGTGTGCTGCGGGTGTGGGAGGTCTCCCTCTCCTCCCGGTGCCCGCAGTGGCCAGGCGTGGCGGCACCTCCTTGTGCCTGTGGCTCCTGCTCTCCCACACTAAAGGCTTCCCCAGACGCCCGGAGCGCCTGCAAAGGGCACCGAGTAGATGGATTTCATGCACCCAGCAGCAGCCCCACCCAAGGGTGGGGGCGTCAGAGAATCAGTAGTGCAGCTCCCTTGTCCCCAGGAGGTTACGAGTGTCCCACTGTCCCTCAGAAGTTCCCAGAAGGGAGCGGTCTGAACTGTCTCATGAGTGTCCAGTGGGATTTAGCATCCAGCGTCCACGGCAAAGAGGCCCTTATCCCTTCCCCGCCCTGCTCCTTCCGGAGGAGTCATTTGCAGCCACATCATCTCTTTGGCACCCGCGTCGCAGCGAGCCAGACCTGAGAGACAGCAGCGCGGGCAGCACCAGGCAGGCATGTGGCTGCAGCTGCAGACACGGCCAGGGCAGAGGGACAGCCCCAGAGAGCAAGTAAGAGATGCTCCCCGAGGACAGCGCGTTGAGCGTCTGGATCCCTCCGTTTCTGAAGGCAGCCTGAGCCAGCCCCAAGCAATTGCAATGTGTGCAGGAGCGGTCTCTTTGGGGACCATCCTCATGGCTCCTTTCCACACCACCCTTTGCAGCTGCTGGGCTGGCATCAGCTTCTGTGAGCAAAACCCATGAATTCACTCCAAGTCGCTGGCCCGAACCTATGCAACAGAGGGTTAAAGCCGGCGGGTGACACAGTTCAGACCATGTCCTGTGAGGCCGTGTAAATAACCTATCGGCACTTTTCTTCTCACTGCTGTGCTCTTGTCTGCCAGCCAGGCCAGGCCTGGGCAGCCCCAGGAGATGTTAACTCATCGGCCTCATCTGCTTGACTGACTGTCATCCTGACACTCGCTGAGCGAGTGACGAAGCCCTTAATTAGCGCATGTCTTGGGGGGTCCTCCTGCCACCTCTTTGGCTGTCTGCCCTCCCTAGGCCTCTCCCTCTCTCCTCTGTACCATCTTGAGAGATGATGCCACCCGCCGGTTTATGCTGAACGCCTTGTGGATCATCCTCTGTCACCCTCGGAGGTGTCAGCTCTGAGCCCCAGATTACAGAAGAAGAAACAGGTCCCGAGAAGTCACGCTCCCTGGTGTCACTGTCAGACAAGACCTAGTTCAAGTTGGGTGCAGCTGCACAACTAAGCCCAGCACTCCAGCAGTGTGAGGCAAGAGGATCACAAGTTCAAAACCAACCTGAGGGGTTTAGTGGATTAGCTAGAACCTACCACAGAATAAAATGTAACTAGGGCCGGGTAGATGGCTCAGTGGAATAAGCACTTCCCTGGCAAGTACAAGGGCCTGAGTTCAATCCCCAGTTCTGCCAAATAAATAAATAAATAAATAAATAAATAAATAAATAAATAAAATAAAACGTAACTGATTTTTAAAAAAAAAAGGCTTAGGAATGTAGGTCAGTGGAAAAGCCTTCGAGTCAATCCCCAACACCACCACCAGAACTCAGCTCACAAAGCCAACATGAAACAAAACAACTCTGATTCTATCCTGGTTATTTACAAGCTATATGACTTCATAAGTAATCTAACCTTTGAAGGCATCATTTTGCTATGAGGGAAAAATAGGAATACTGACTTCCTGGCCAGTAGAGATGAGGAAACAGCATACCTTCTGCCTTGCACTGTGTTGAATGTCTGGGGTGCTTGGACAACAGATCCTAAAAAGCATCATCATCCTCATTCTTCACTGAATCCCCAAATGATTACAACGTGCACAACATGTACAGGCCCCTAAATACATATTCTTTATCTGGAAGACAAGGAAAGATACTTCAAGATAACAATAACAATATTCCCCCATAGTGCAAGTGCTATATGTAAGTTTTAAATCATTTAATCTTCATAACAATTGGGGAAACTGAGGCCTAGTGGGATTAAAGCATTGTGTCCAAGGGTGCAGAAGCATCAAGCATGGAGCCAGGAGTCCACTGTTGAACCCCAGATTTCACTTTCTTAAATGAAATCTCCCACTATTTGACCAAAGAAGGACGTGTGTCTTCTATGGCTTTGCTAAACTCAATGGTGCACAGGTGGCTGTAGAACCTACATTTCATGAATCACAGTGTGGGGTGTTTTCTGCTTTCAACTACCCTGCATGCCATGAATTCAAAGAAGTTCACATTGGGGCGACTGACATATTCCACGCTGTGCTAAATTTAAAGTCATACATGTCTCAGCAAGACCTTCTCAATGATTCATCAGTAGGAAACACAACAAGGCAAGTCTTCGGCATCAAAGAAAATATAGACCCACCTTTAGGGGCTGGACCACAAGAGCCACCTAGTCCCATGTGGGTTGATGTCAGTGTGCCACCTACACGGAGATGGGGGAGGCCAGGTGGCCCTCCCAGCCTGCTCTGCGGTCACCACCTCCATCCCAATCAAGGTTGGGTGGGTAGCTACTTCCCAGGGCATCCTGGGCTTGAAAACAAACAATACACCATGCCAGTTCCAGTTCTGCAAGCTCTGGCTTCTTTGCAAGATCCGTTGTCTCAACATGGGGCACCAGTTGTCCCCTAAGTGGCTGCAATGGTTTGGGTCCAAGGTTTGGGAGCTTGGTCCCCAGAGTGGCAGTCTGGGGGGTGCCATGGAACCTTTAGGAGGCAGATCCTGGCGAGAGGCTTTTAGGTCATTGGGGGCTGCTCCCAGAAGCGGACACTGGCACACTGGGTAGGGATCTCGGGAGATGGAGTGGTAAAGAAAGCCTGAGCCTGTTCCCCCTGAGTCTCTCTTTTGTTTCCTTCTCTTCGATGTGACCCCTTCCTAGTACAAGTGCTCTGCCATTTGCCATGAAGCCATCACCCAACCTGTGTCTTGCTGTTTGGGCTCTTGTGAGCTAAAGGAAACTCTCTTCTTTATAAAGCTAGCTTGCCTCAGGCATTTCAATATAGCAATAAAAATCTGGCTAAAAGAGTGTAGTTAACAACAGAGCAATCACAAGGCAGTAGAGACCATCACAGGCATTATCTCTTTCACCTAAGGGGTTGGTGGATGGAATCATCCAGATAAAAAAACACAAAGTATCCATAGTAACTGCTCAATAAATGCTTATTATTGTTGTAATGCTATTGCCAAATGGTTCATACTTCATAATTAGAAAGTAACATTTAATTTATCAGTGAGTGCATTAACAGATATTTAAATACAAACTAAGAGTGAAGCACTGGATATTCCGTAGTAGCTAAGTAGCAACCATGCCCTGTCCTCATGAGTATTTTATTTCTAGCTTAGCACAATTGAGGAAACATTTTGTGCTAGTGGGAACATTCAGCATCGGCGCCAGCTAGTACGAGTGAATTGTTATCTTGTGACTATGGAGCTAGGGCAGTGTGGTAGCTGCCAACGAAAGGACTCAATTTTGTTGCTGTTGTTTTGAGATAGAGTCTCACTGTGTAGCCCAGAATGGCCTCAAACTCATGATGATCCTCCTGCCTCAGCTTCCCTAGTGCTGAGATTATAGGCATGAGCCCTTATGCCCAGCACGCACTAGATTTTTATTTGATCTTATTGAATTTTGCTTAAGCTTAAGTATCCACACTTGGCTAATGGCTACTGTATCGGACAGTGGAAGTATAGTGTGTGGAAGCAGAGGATTCTTCACAAAGTAACAACTAACGTCTAATAGAGGAGCTGACTGATGAAGGTCTATTGGATATCAGCAAGGGGTTGAGCACTGAGGATTTAGTAGTAAGTCGTTTGCTTGAGTGTTGGCTCTGGAGAGAAGATATTTAAGCTAAAACACAAATGGACCCATTATGTCTTGTGAAGAAAGGGAAGAAAGCTATACCAGGAAGAGAGATTGGCCATGCAGCATTCAAAGTAGCTTAAGACAGAAAAGGATAAAGAGAAAAGCAAGAGTAGGAATCACCGTGATGGGGAACCAAAGTGTTTGAGATGTCAGATGGACAAGGATAGATCATGTCAGCACTTTTGGACTCCATGACAATCCTACAGAAGACTTTGCCCTGATGAAAATTATAACTTAAAAAACAAGTCATCCATTGTGCTATGCGTGAATGAATTGTCCAAAGTTCACAGCAGGTTGAGGTCCATAGCTGAGATGCTACTGGAGTTATTGAGACAAGAGCTGGTATGTTAGGCCAACGAGAATACGAAACACTTAACTTGCTGCCTGGCGTGAGATGAGAATTTGGAAGACAACCCTTATTAGTTTTTGGAGACTACTCATAAACAGTAGTTTACTTTAGCCAGCCAGACTGTCCAAATGTATTCATGGATCCCTTCCATGAACCTCAGGAGTCCCAGCACTTCTAGCGTTGAGTTAAATGGAGTTACCTCCTTTAAAAATGGAGACAGAAATCGTTTGTTCTCTAAGCCACTGGAGAAAGGATTGAGTAGGGCCTGACCCTTGGCAGGATGGCATGATCCCTCTCTGAGAGGTCTTCCGGCTCCAGAAAAATGATGCCAGAAAGACACTGCACTATTAGCCCCAAATGAGCCTCTGCCTCTTAGAAACTAAGGCCGAGTTCTTCCCATGTGGAAGACATCGCTGCATCTTCCCGGAGGAGAGGAAGGCTGAGTGTACCCAGATGGGAAGCTTGGCCTCAGCCCCACCACATCCTCGCAGAGAGGAGACCATCCGGATGCATCCCGACTGCATTGCAATGGACAGGGCGTTTGCAGAAAGGAGGCAGGCCCCTGCTGGAAATCGGTTGCTGGAGGCCATTAAGCTCTCACTGCAAGAAGCCATGTGCAGTGTGAAATTCCACATCCTTTCTTGCAGGGGCTCAGTGGTTAGGGCTTGCACCCAATAACCTACCTCCCGCTGAGCTCATCCTTCCAAGCCACCCCCATCTTGAGCTTTCCTGCTTGCACAAGTTGGAAGACTTCCTCCCGGACCCTGGTTGAATGCATCCATTTGCCCAGTTCTACCATCAAACCAGATGTCCAACACATAAGGACAAACAGGAGGAGAACACAAAGACAAGACCTCTGGTTGCTCCATGACTCTGGGAAAGTAGAAATACACACTATGCAGTGCTCAGACTCCACAAATTATCTTTCAAGGGTTGATCTTTTTTTTTTTTAAAGCTACCCCTGACTGGAAATGGAAAAGGAAGACTTTTTCTCAGTTTCCCATACGAAGACCATGGAGATGTTGGCCTTTCATGGGTGGTGTGATTTCAGCCCCAAGGAAGACGTGAAATGCCCTGCAGCTTCTTTGGAAGACAGAACAAGACAGCACCTACTTTATAGATCTATTGGAAAGAGCCGTGTGAGAATGTACAGAAAAGTCAGCCCACAGGGGCCTCAGCTGGGGTTGGGCTCTCCAGTTCTGCAAATCAAAGCCACGCATGCCTGGGTCACAGCCAGCGTTCCTGATGCTAAACTGGACATTTACAGCTGCCGAGGACCAGGCTTCTAAGATCTGTGCATCTTTGCGAGAGTGGCTACAAGGGGGGCATCTTGCTTTTGGTGCCATGCTGTTTGGCCTTGAAATCTCGCTACTCTGGGTTCGACCCACATCTCAGCCAGGTGGGAAGGCCCAGATAAGCAACTTCTCCGAATGCCCAGTTTCCCAGCCCCCTGTGGGACTGAATGATACCACATCCTGTCCTGCAAAGCTGTGTGTCGCCAGCTGATGATTCACAGAGCCAAGCAAACCAAAGGCTGCACGGTCTGCACGGCTCCATCAAATCCATTCTGTAGTGCCACTCTTAGCGTCAGCAACAAGAGCAATGTGCACAGGGCTCTCAAGGTGGCATCTGGGCAACGTGGTGCAAAGCCCAAGAGTATGGAGTGCTCAGGCATTCATGCATTCAAACATTATGTCTCCTGTCACCCTGGCAGCCTGAGGCAGGGAAGCTGCAAGTGCCAACCCAACCTGGACACCTTAGTGACTTGGTGAGACCTTGTCACAAAATATCCTGAAGAATGGGGGATAGATCTCAGCGTAAAGGCCCTAGGTTCAATCCCCACTACCACAAGACAATTACTGATGCCCCTCCTGTGGGTAGAGGTGCTGGGGACACAAAAGCAAACATGAAACATCACAAGAGGCACGTTTTAGAGAGTAAGATTGCCAGTGCAACAGGCATTAGGGGTACAGTGACCGAATGTGCCAGAAAGGAATGAGTTCTAAGATGAAAAATTATGCAAAGGAGAGAGAGAAAGGGGAGCAGAGGGGTCAGGAAAGGTCTTTTCGACAGTGACACTTAAGCAAAGACCTGGAAGGGCTGAGGGCATGGCCACGTGGATATCCAGAGGGCAGAGCCTTCCTGGCAGAGAGGATGGCAAATGCAAAGGCCCTGTGGCCAGGAGAAACAAACAAATGGAAGCCGGATGTGCTGCCGGAGGGCTAGGCTACCTACCTAGGGAGGTTGCTCTGCGTATGTTGCCACTCACAGAGCACTGTGTACACTGCAGAGTAGCTGCGGGCTTCCTGGCTCTGGGCTTACTTTTAAACCCCCTCTTCCCCCCGTTTAGTAGCACCATCCATCTGAACCGCCATGCTGTGAATACTTAGTTTTCATTTTTAAATGATTTAGGGCTGCCAACAAACTGGCCCCCCAGTGTTTCTGGAAATCAGACCTTTGGCATCTGGTCAACATGGAAACATCAGGCCGGAAGGCGCCAGGGCCCCAGTGCCCACCACATGCCTGGCTGGGAGGCTGTCGGGCAGATCCTCGGAAGAGCCGCTGCCCCATAGCTTTCCTAGAGCCGGATGCCAGTGGGTCCCAGGCTGGCTGCCCGACTGCATCATCCGTGACATCCAGGGCCAGAATGCCCCAATTAGCAGCCCTCTGCTGTGCAGATGCTTGGGGGACACAGGGAGGCAAAGAGGTCAGCAGCATGGGTGGCTTTCCTGGCGCAGAACCCTGCTCTGCACAGGGGCCCATACCACAGCCAGCCTGAGAGTAACGGCTTCCAGTCCAGGGCCACAGCCCACTTCGCCCCGGAAGCTGGCAGTTCTCTTAAAGACCAAAGATCCGAGAGGTGCAGAGAAGGGTAATTGGGTGGAAGGCACCCCTGACCTGTGCCGGTGTACACTGGGGTGATCCAGGGTGGCATGGCAGGACTGCGTTCATTTGGGCAAGGGGCAGGTCAGCATCTGTTCCCAGGTCACACTTGTGACACTTCCCACAAGGACAGTGCTGAGTGTCCCCAGTATGTACCACTGCCAGACACTGCCCTGGGGCTTTTCATTGTGCTTGGAGCCTTCACACTCAGTTACACCAGATCATTTTTTTTTTTCAATTTTGAGAGAGGGTTTCACTAAATGTTTAAATTGTCCAAAATGGGTTGAAACTTGCAACCTTCTGCTTTAGCCTCCCTGTGTGCTTTGACACAGACACACGCTGCCATGCCTGACCTCTACTGAGTTCTTTACATGCTGTTTCCTTGAATGCTTATGAGGAAGGGATGACTGCCACAAAGCCTCCTTGCAAGAGACCAGCACACCGAGGCTGAGGGTTGAGTAAGCTCTGTGAGTCCTTATGAAATCAATCCAAAGCTTGAGCTCTGGTGGCTTCCACCCAGAGCCAGTGACCCATCTGTGTGCCCACACAGCTACCCTTCTCCCTCACCCCAGGCAGTAAGCCAGGGCTGGCAAACATTTTCTGTAAGATTGGATTGTAATATTTTTCACACATGTCCTACTTACTTTTCTCTCATTAATGAGACAAAATACCAGACCCCCAAATGCTAAGGGGAAGGTTTTATTTGGCTCTCAGTTCATAGGCATTTCAGACCATGACGGGCTGACTCTACAGCAGGGGGGCAGAGCAGAGGAGAAGCTAGTGGTGGGCGGAGGGCGGCGTGCAAGCAGGGCCCGAGGGAGCCTCTTTCCAGCCCTTCGGGCCTTCCAGCTGCAGGAATAGGGCAGTGCCAGTTCAATCAGTGAACTGACTTAGTAATCACCCACTCTGAATCCCAGCACCTTTAATCTCTGAATTTCACCATCAATCAGTCACACACTATAGATTCAACCTCCTTGCAACCTTCCCCCTCTCGTGACCACATGAACTTTTCTAGACACAAGCCATAACAGCACTTGTGACCATACAGTCCCAACGCTAGCTCCTGAAAAGCAGTATTGTTTTTTCTCTTTTGCTATTGTAGTACAATGAAAGATATGGCATATAAATGGATCGTTGTGACAGTGTTTCAATAAAACTTTATTCACCAAAATGAGCAGTGGGCTGGGCTTGGTTGGCCCATCAGCTGTAGTTTACCAACAGCTGAGCTGTACAGTCACTGCTGTACCTTTCATGGGGCTTCATTGCATTTTTTTTTTTTTAATTTTGGTTTCCCACTATTTGGTTAGGTTGCTTATGGCTTGGGATTTAGGTGTGTTTGTCTCTGTATTTTTAGTCCTTAAGGAAGATATTTAGACAAGTGAATGAATGAATAACAAATTTGCCCACATTGATGATGAGGCCGAGCACTGTGTTGTAGGCTGGGTTTCCCCAGATCACAAGCAGGCATAAGGATATAAATGCAGGAAGTTAGCTTGGAAAGTGATCCCAGGAAGTTGGGAAGGGAGGCAGAGCAAGAGGGCAGCCATCTTGGGTGTGGTATAAAGCTGGTTCCAGCTGAGGGCAGCTGTAGGTCAGTGACTGGGAACCTCCAGGAGACTCAGCAGATCCTTCCATGAGCTCTACCAACAGAAGGCAAGGTATGGGGGTGCTTATCTACCTACCACCCACCCACCATAGCTTTAGTGGCACCTCCTGGGCTTAACTCAGAATTCCAGTTCATTCCAAACAGAGACAGATCTATTCCATGCTCCCTGACCAGGACAAAAGAAGGAGGAGGAGGAGGAGGAGGAGGAGGAGGAGG
>NW_004524655.1:1470974-1483853 GCF_000260255.1 Octodon degus
AAGGAGGAGGAGGAGGAGAAGGAGGAGGAGGAGAAGGAGGAAGAGGATGAGGAGGAAGAGGAAGAGGAGGAGGAGGAAGAGGAAGAGGAGGAGGAGGAGGAGAAGGAGGAAGAGGATGAGGAGAACAAGGATTTTCATACGGTCATATTGCAAAGATAGCTGACTAGGGTGAGTGCCTAAGCAGGGATGTGTTCACCAGCCAAAGGCAGCTGGCAGCATATTCTTATAAATAAAGTTTTATTGGAACAGAACAGAACCTTTTGTTTATGTGTTGTCTATGAATACCTTGGTGCTACAGGGAACACTGAGTAATTGTGGAAGAGAGTATGAGGCCTGCAGAGCCAAATGCATTTGCTGTCTGTCGCTTTACAGAACAACTGGACTGATCTCTGGTGTAAGGGATGCAAGCAAACACCTCCCACAAGGTAGTTTGAACTAGTTAAAATGTTTGAAAATTGTAATATTGCACTTAAGAAAATCTCAGGGTATGACATTTGTATAAAGAGCACCATGAGCTTGTTTTTTTCATTGTATTTTTATTATAGGCAAACACTAGCATGAAATCTACCCCTGTAAGTATTACTAAGTACAAAGCCCAGGGCTAGGAACCATGTCGCTTTGTAGAGCAGAGCTCTAGGATAGTTCCGCATGGCATGAGTGAAATCCTGTCACCACGGAACAGCATCTGCTTTCCTTGTCCCCAAGCCTGGGCTGTGACCTTTCTGCTTGCTGTATCTGTGGATTTCACTCTGTTCCTTATGTAGGTCAAATTAGGCAGCGTCTGTCCTTCTGTGATAGGCCTATTTCCCTTCGCACAATATCTGCAAGGTTCGTTCATGTAGTGGTAGGTATCAGAATCCCCTTCTTTTTCAAGGCTGGGTAATGTTCCCATGTGTGTGTATATTTACCCGTTCAACCAACCTTGGACCTCCAGGCTGTTCCCTTCCTCAGAGTCATGTGACTAATACTGCAGTAAACATGAGTGTGCAAAATCCAGACCCTGTTTTCATTTCTTTTACATGTGAGCAGCAGAAACAACAACAGACAAGCAGAGCCACACCCAACTAAAAAGAAAGCCGTCAGGTGACAGAAATAGCAGCATATGCATGGGGAGAAAATGTTTGCAAGGTTCATGTCTGTCAAAGGGTCAGTAGCCAACATACATAAAGAACACAACTCAATAGCAAGAGAAATAAGGACTAATAGGTGGCCAAAGGCTTGAGTAGACCTTTCCCTAAAAAGAGACATACAGATGGCCCGCGGGATGTGAGATCCCTATGGCGTCACCTCGCCCCTACCAGGATGGCTATTTCCAAATAGTGAGCTGTGACAAGTCCTGCAGAGGGTGTGGAGCCAGCAGGCTCCCTGTGTTTTGTTGGGGGACACTGGGACGGCCACTATGGACAACAGCACGTCTAAAAATTAAGAATAGCACCACCATCGGGGACAGCCACCCCACGCACCACCCTCTATGAGGCCAAGGCGCCCATCCCACTACACAGTCTCCCGGCTCCCTACCAGGTCTCACCTGGCTCACTCCTTGCACATCAGTGTCGCCCGCCATTCTTCTTCCCAAAGTATACAAGTCTGTGGCCCTGAACGGGCTGTACCCTGAGTCCACTCTAGCAAGCTTCCATGCTGGCTGCTTCACAACCCCTGCGCCCCTTTCCCCTGCACCCTCCACAGGCCCAGCCTCTCCAGGGACCTCCCAAACGTGTCCCTTGCACGACGCTACCCAAGCACTGCTCTGCTAGGCCCCGGGGCCCGGCTTCCTCTATTACACTGTCAATTCTTATTTCCTGGGCTTCCAAAGCTCACGCCATTCTCCTGAAAATCACGCCCGATCAGACCCCAAGGCTGCCATGACAGTCGGCGTCCACCCTGTTGTGGTTGCTTTCTCACTTCTTCTGCACTCTTGGGTGATCCCCACGGATGCACCCATCTCAGAGCTCTGTCAGGGCTGTTTTAAAAATGTTAGCAGGCTCTTGTTTTAATATTTGAGCCAAGACATTAAACCAAAGAGTCAGCCTGGGAAAAGACACTTTCCTGTACTTCTCTTTTCTGGAACAAAGACAAAGATGTTTTCTTCTCCTCTAAAAATAAAAAGTCAGGCTGCCATGAAAACCTGCTGAGAATATGGCCATTTGCGTCCACCTTCCATTGGAGCCTCAGCTCTGTGATGTGTTAGTTGCATGATCTCTAGTAAGTCCCTTGGCCTCATTGAGTTTCATTTTCTTATCTGGAAAGTGGGTGCAATATCTAAGTTGTTAAGGAGGTGTGCAGGGAGCTAACTTTCAGGAGCGCTTAGCAGAGACTGTGGCTCAGAGTGAGCAAGTGTAAAAGTTAGACATGCTTTGAGGCGCAAGGGTCAAAATCCCTGCTTACCCAATGCCTTCAGCCTCATGTAACAGAAGGACCCATGGTGGGATGCTCTTGTGTGATTCAGGCTATCAACAATATCACCAAGGACTCAGAGCTCCTCGTATAATTTGCGCAGGCACTGTAGTATACATGGTCATACTCATCGGTCACAAGATAGCCGCAACAGCCTCGGTATAGTGAGCCCCCACTGAGTCCCCAAGCTTCATAAAGCCGGACTCTTATTTTCTAACTGGAAAGAGAGGCTGCCTAATTTTCCCAGGCTTCTTCTTCCATTTCCTGAGCCAGTACCCCAAGTTCTATGTTCCCTTTTGAGCAAATCGCTGGCAAATGGAACTAGGATTAAATGAATCATCGTCTGAGCCTATTGTGCTCCCCCCTGAGGCTGAGGGATGGTCCCGCCTTCCCTGTGCATGGAAGGCTCAGCAGCCATTATGAAACTGGGTGATGTCGACACAGGAGAAGAGAGGGGAGGGGAGGCTCTGGGTAGGTGACACCATCTCCCCTGCTCGCTGTCATTTTGCGGGGAGACATGGATTGATTTCCAGGCTCTCCAAACACCTTGTAGCTGGTGCTAAGCCTCTGAGGTATGAGGTGTGGTGAGAAAGGAGGCCGGCTGCAGTTGGGCGCCTGTCACTCACCCTTAATACCCAGCTTCAGAGAGGCAGGTGTCAGCCCGAGAGCACAGGCCACGGGGCCCTTGGGGAGAGACAGGTGTGAAGGGGACGAGGAGAGTGTGGCAAAGAGGTCCGGCCCTCCCAGGCTCAGCGGCAGATTCCTGTGGTTTGCAATTACCAACACTTCGCTCTAAAACCCACAGAGGCTGGCTGAAGCCTCCAGAGCTCCTTGCCTCTCAGCCCCTTGGGGGTGGGGTGGGCTGGAATCTGAGTTAGGGCAACACACCCTCCACACACACTCTGCATCCTAATGGGGTCTCTGCTGCCAGAGGTCAAGGGCAGAGAGAGGAAGCTGAAGCATTTCTGAGCCAAAGGAAGCGCAAGGAGCTGTGCAATGGAACACACGCCCATCTCCAGCACAGAGCCCTAAGCCGGGCCTTTATGATTCTCTGGATAAAGGTGTTTTGAGATCTAGAGATGAAGGAAAACACAATAGATGTGAGTTGGACACTTGACATTCATTCATTCATTCTTTCTTTCTTTCATTCATTCATTTATTCTATAGTTGTTTGTTGAGTGTTTGCTACAGCTTGAGTTTGCTTTACCCAAAATGTTTGGGACCAGACATGGTTCAGATTGCGGGTGTTTTTGGGTTTTGGGAATATTTTTCTCAACTTGAGTGGTTGAGTTTTTTAACACAAAAATCCAAAATATGAAATTCTGCAAGATTTCAATTCTTTTGATTATCATGTCAGCATTCAAAAGTTTTCAGATTTTATAGCATCTTGGATTTGGGATCGGGGGTGCTCAACCTGTGTGTGTGTGTGTGTGTGTGTGTGTGTGTGTGTGTGTGTGTGTGTGGTGTTAGTGTGATGGGTGAGGATTCAGCAGTGACAACTAACAAGTGAAAAGTGGCATTCCTAGTTGGGTACAGTGGTCACTCCAGCTACTGGGAAGGCCGAGGCAGGAGGACTGCAGGTTTCACACCAGCCTGGACAACTTAATGAGTCCAGTCTTGAAAAAAAAAAAGAAAAAGGAAAGGAAGAGAAAAGAAAAGAGAGGTCTGAAGTGTCACTCATGGCTGAGCATTTGCATAGGTTCAAATTCCCAGGACTGCAAAAACCAAAACCAAATAAGAAAATAATCATAGCCCTCTTGAAGCTTCAGTGTGGTGGGAGAGACAGGAAGTAAGACCAATAGGAAGGGTTAGGACTTGTTCCTCGAGCTACCTATATAATCATATAACCTTTAAACTTGGGTCCCAGTTGTAAGATAGTTGCTTTTTATTAAGCATCTTTCCTAAACTACGATGGTTCAGTTTCTGTGTCATTTTCCCACGCCACAGTGCCCAGACATTTGATCAAATATTATTCTGCATATTTCAGTGCAGATGATTTCTAGATAAGATTAACAGTGAAAGCATTTGACTGTGACTGATACAGATGGACCTGGGTGGTGTGGTGGGCCCTGTCCAATCTGTTGAAGGCCTGAGTAACTCAAATATCTCCCCTAAGCCATGAAAGAAATCCTACTAGTGTCAGCCTTTGACCTTGGTTTACAAAATCGACTCTGCCCTGGACTACCTCAGAGATTAAGGATTCTCTTGTCCCTTATGATTGCACAAGCTTTCAGTTGCTTCAATTAAATTTCTCTCCAGACTTGTACAAATCCTCTTGGTTCTGTTTCCCTGAGAACCCTGAGTGATGCGCAAGCATTGTGGGAAATTCTTTGCAGCCACTGACCTTGCTTAGCTCTCGTGTGAGGTGCAAGGTTGATTCTTTTTGTTTGCATCCCCATTTTATGGCAGAATTAAGTGAGACTCCAAAATCCATCGTGGAAGCCCAGGGCAACCAAGCGTCTGGGTTGGGACTTGACCCCAGGGTTGCGTGCCATGGGGTGGAGGTGTCTGCAGCATGTTACATAGCAATTATGACGTAGCTCTTTGGTAACAGCTCAGCGGTATTCACTCAGCTCCTGAGCACAGGACGGGGCTCTGCACCCTGACCCACTAGGGAAAATTACTCATCCTAAACACTGGGCTGGACAGAAAAACTAGTGAGTTGTGAAGCAGTTCTGGCGCACTTCGTGAGGACAGAAACTGTAGTGAACATCCTCACTGGTGTGTGTAAGGGAGAACACACTTTATACCATCCTGGGGGACAAGCGTGGCCAGACAGCTGGCCCTGCCTGGGTTCAAGCCCTCGCTACTGCATCCAGGCTGTGTGATCCTGGACAGCTTCTTGAACCACTCCGAGCCTCACTTCCGTACTGGTAACAGTAACAGCAAATTACCCATCCACTCCCCACCGAGAGGCCCAGTGAAGTTGAAATACATCAGCTCACACAGATTTTTGCATGTTTCCTGGCAACCTGGATGCTTTTAGGGAATGTCTGTTCTTGCTTTGGGGGTGACGGGTGGAGGCACATGTGCGAAGCTGCCCAGAGTGTGCATGTGCCTGTTCATGTATGTGCAGGGTGTGCTGCTTAAGAAAACAACAAAACATACTTAAGGAACCTGGGGGAGCTGGCGCAAGTGAGGACCCCAGAACCCAATGTCTAGGTAGAGCTCCATGCGGTCATTCAGTGTAGCTGTGCTATTTCTACTTCGGTGTCTCCAAGTCCCCCGAAGAAATAGCTGTGGTATTAGAGGGCTCCTTTAATTTCTAGATTCCACCTGGTTACTCTCCTGACAGTGGCAATCTCAGGGGATTAGGCCACTCATCTTGTGACAGAGGATGATGCTGAGAAATGCGGCTGCTGGGAGCGTCCTCTCTGAGCTTGGGTGTCACCTTTCTCTAGCCCCAGCGGGGACAGCATCTGCAATCTCCAGCCCCGGACCCTGAGGCTGTCCTACCAGAGCCAACAGACTTGAAAACGCATCCCTGAAGGGACAGGGTAGGCCGCGGCCAGGGGGGCAGTGGCTGAGGTTGGAATTTAAAAAAATATTATTGTCTTGGGCAATAGAAATGTCGCTCTAAACTGAATTCTCATCTCAGAGGGAGGGAGAAAAACAAGGAACCAGAATAATACCTCCGCTCGCACCAGAAAAACATTAGTAGGGCTGCATGGGACACTTTTCATTGCTTGGTGCTTGTGTTTGTCTCTTAGTATCAGATCATCTGCATGTCCTGTGACATTCGCCAGGCTCCGGAGGGCAGCCCGGGTTTCAGGTGGAGGGATGTGGGGTCCACAGGGCACAAGGACATCACCAGGTCACAGAGTGAGCCACGCAGGAAGATCTACAGCCCTCGGTGCCTACTTTTAGGCGTTCTCCATGAAATGGAAAGGCTTTGAGGGTGGCCGGGCATTTCAACCTTCATCTGCCACAGGGCCTCCCTGAGCCACAGCAGCAAAGCAGCTGCTCTCTTTGCAATCATAGTGCATCCTGGCCGCGTAGTTATAATAGCAATAATAATAGTAGCCGGGGGCTTGATACAGGTGCTGTTCTGTCTGCTTAAGTACGTACACGAACTTATTCCTTGCAAGAGTCCTTTGCAGGAGTCATCGCCATTATGCCTGGCGTAGAGGTTAAGTTACTTGGTAGGGAGTGGAAGACCCAGGACCAAACCCAGGCAGTGTGGCGGCAGAGCTGTCCTCCCACGCACACGCGACTGTAAGGGCTAACTCCAGACTGTCAGCACGGGGTGCTGTCCACCACGGCACAGGGTCCCCTGCCTCAGTCTCCCTCTTGCACTTCTTCACAGCTCAGTAGAGTCTCCTGGCTGTGCCTCCCCTCTGTCCACGCAAGTGCCCCTCTTGCTGGGAGAACAGGTCCAACCCAGAGGCTGAGTCAGGAACTCCCTGCTGCTCCACGACTACAGAAGCGGTTCAGGCTCTGGACCTCAAGAGTGTTAGTCAGAGAAACGAGGGTAGCATTGGGAACTGGGTCTTTGGGTATTCTCATCCAGAGGGATGAGGCAGTGAAAGCCAACAGCATAGTGGGTGTTGGCTACGCTGTGTTGCAGTAACAAAGAGCCCTTGTATTTTAGGCACCTGTGACAGTATCCCTCTCTCACGCTGTGACCACCCTGGGTCGCCTTCAGCTCAACTACGCTGTGTGGGGTTCTCAGTCTTACCCCTTGCGTGTAGGGCAAGACAGGTGAGAGGGACCCCTCAGGGGTTCTAAAAACTTGTGCCTAGGAGTGGAACATGCCATAGTTCATTGACCCAAGAAAGTCATCGGGACAAAAGTCACTTTCATGAGGTGGGCAGCTGTCACACCCTCATAGAGTCCCTTTAGTATAGAGCCTGGAAGGACAGGAACAAATACCTTCGGTAGCGTCACTGCTGCGGCAGAGGGCAGTGAATGTGTACAGTGTGACAATCTGAGAGGTCGCAGAGCACAGAGGTGGGCAAAGGGACCCAGACCAAGCAGCAGAGTGGCGGTGGGGGCAGGAAGGGCTTGCAGACAGCACAGTAGGCAAGGAGCAGAAGCAGGAATGGGAGCACCCCTTACCGTGGTCTGCGTCTGGACAGGATTAACAGCAGGTGTGCAAGCCCTTGCATTCCAGGTCCCCTGCCTGAGCCCACGCGTGGCTCACCTGCTCCGCAGATCCTTGCAGGTCCAGTTCTTCCGTGGGCCACCTCCAAGACTCCCCTGCAGGCTCATGTTTCCACTTACCACTTGCACAAGTTTGCTTTATCTTCAATCCACTGACAAGATGCCTTAACATGGCTCATTGAGAGATACATTTAGAACACAAATGGATTTATGTTCTGCCTTGGTTTCTAGCGCTGCTATGCTAAACCTTCCCAGACAAGGGGGCTTAACAAACAGAAATTTATTTTCCTGCAGTGCCGGAGGAAAGAGGTGCAAAAGCCAGCTGTGGGTAGGGCTGGTGTCCTCTGAACTTTCTCCTCTTGGCTTGGAGATAGTCACTGTCACCTCTGTCCTCCCATGGTCTTTCCCTGCACCTGGCTGTATCCTTGCTGCTTCTTCCTGTGAAGACACCTGTCATGCCGGATTGGGGCCAACTGTAGTGACCTCAGTTCGGATTGTCGCCCCCTTCACAGAGCCTCTCTCCATGTGGGATATAGGCATAGGTCAGGTGCTTGGCATGGGTGGGCCCTGCATTCAACCTCCAGAATCGGTGAAATAAAAACCTAGAAAGATCTACTGGTGGACACACTCTGAGGTACTGAGTTAGGGTTTAAAAATTCAGACTGAGGGCTGGGAGACACAGGGCAGCCCATAATGCGTCAGCAAGAAACATAGTCACTGTGCCATGCCTCGCTGTCAGTGTCACAGCAAGTAGAGAAGACACTGTGACACGACCCCACCTGTGGATGCACCCAGAACAGGAACGGAAGGCAGAGGAGGCGCCCAGTATTTGTAGAAGAAATGACTGACTGATAGTAAAATACATGTAACGGAGACAAATATTTTTAATAATACAATATTCTAAATATTTCTAGCTTTAGCACTGTCCTAATAGTCGAGGTTATTTAAGGCTGTGAGTCTGAGGTTCCAGAGCAGCCGGGAATGACGCTGGCACTGACGGGCACTTTTTGTTCTGCAGCATCGGAGGATAAGCGTGGTGATGGAGGGGACAGTGTTGTCCTTCTCCTTGTGTGGCTTGGTTCTCTCATTGTCTCTGAAAGTCTTTTCACATCCCACTGTGGGTCATGTCTGAGCCTTGGGGAAGCAGTGGCCAGGCCACAGGACGAAGCCACACCCTTAGCGCAGTGCGCAGAGTCCTTCGGAGCTCCCTCCTGGCCTCATCGTCCACCCGTGTTCCAGCACCTCATGCTAGGCAGACTCACGTGGAATGACTCAAGCTGGGCCTGCTGGCCCGCACATCTCTGTAGCCTCGTGCTCCCCCTGTTCCCACTGCTGGCCCCGCTGCCTCCTCCTCACCCCTCAGGACCCACTGAAGAATGTGCCTGAGAGGGGGGTAAGTGGGAAATGCAAGTTGTGCACTAGGATTTACAGTACGACTCCCTCTGAGTGGGGAAAAAACCCCACAAGCATAATTCTGTAGACACAGGAACATAAAAGACAAGGAGTATATGGTAATTTATTTTCTTTTAGCTTATCAGTGGTTCCTGATTTTTTTTTTTTTTTTTTTTTGACAGCCAACATATATTCTTCTGTACTGGTAGTAAAAAGGCATTTTTGATGTTGTAGAAGAGCAAGTGTCTACATGTTTGCTTTTGGGAGCTTTTCTTGAATAATATCCTACTCCACAAGACAAGTGTGTGCGCATACACACACACACACACATGCACACACACACACACACACACACACACACACACTCACATGTCCCGGACAGGCCAAGACAATAACACTCCTTTCTGCTAGCTCCACACAGAGTACATTACCTTAATTAGTCCATTAATCATGCTGTTGGGGAATCGCCTCTCTATACTGCCCACCCGCAGTCAGCCAGGCAGTAACCTTGAGATATTAAACGTTTCAGACCCAGAGTTGCAGTGTCTGGGATTGAACTCTGAGTTAGTCGCTGTCCATATGCACCACAGATGCACACCTGAGCTAACACCACTGGTGCCCTCATCCACGTTCACACCAGACACTGGAGCTGCCATTGTTGGAATTGGGTGGCCCCCAAGCCTGCCACCCAGGAGCGCCCCACATGAGCAGAATCAGAATACTAGGGTGTGCTGGAGTGCAAGGAGAGGGACTGTGACAGAAAGCAAGTGGGTGGCAAGGTGGAAAAGCAATCGGGGCACTCAACCTTAGCCTTGAAGGGAGATGGGGGCCTGCCGCAGGAGTAGCCGGGGCAACAGCACAGAGGTAGGAAGGCCCTTGTGTTGGAGGCATAACCGCACCCCTCTGCAGGTCCATATAATGATGGTCTCATCTCTAACGCAACTGGATGTGACCTAGCTGAGTGGGGTGGAATGAGGTCATAAAGGTGGGGCCCTGATCCAATAGGATAAGTGTACTTATAAGAAAAAGAGTTACAAGGATGAGACATCAAGGGACAGATGTGGTCAGAAGTGGCCAACATGGAGCCAGGACAAGAGGTGTCATCGCAAACAAACACCCAGGGCACCTGGCCCATGACTTACAGCTTCCAGCACTGAAGAGGACAACCGTCTGCTGCTCAGACCACCCAGGCTGAAGGATGTAGTTATGGTCACTGGCACTCGGACATCTGGCATTCTGGGAACACGTGAGGAAGCCAGCATGACCTGGGATGCGATGAGCAGGTGGTGAGGCTTCTCCGTGGGGACCTGCATGAGGAAGGGGCTGGGCACAGACCACTGTGTGGGTCTCGAGGCTCCCACTACATCTCTCCCTTTTCCTCCAAGGGAAATAGGGAGTCATAGCACAGTTGTGGGCCAGAAAGGGTATACTCTGAACTAGGATTCCAAGGCATCTCGTCAGCTTCTTTCCTGAGAGTATGTGGTAAGACAAAATAACAGAAGCTGAGATAGCTCAGGCCGGGGAAGGGAGAGACAGACAGCCACTGTGGGGTTCTGACTAGTGGGTGAAGGGCAAAAGGACGGAATTTCCAAGTGAATTGGGTATAGGAATGTGGGAACAAAACTGGCGTCCCAGAGGACTGCAACGTTTATGAGATGAGTAATTGGAAGAGGCCCAGGGGACATTAGGCAATGACTAGAGACACATTTGGTTGTCACGAATCTGGAGCTGCTGCTGGCATCAAGTGAGGCAGAGGCCGGGGACGCGGTTAAACATCCTTCGGCATGGACGGAAGCCCTCACGACAGTGTGCGTGACCCAGTCTACGCACCAGCAGCTCTGCGTTGAGCAACCCTCGAGCTGAAGAAGGGCAGGGGGAGAGGGCTGGCAGGAAGACACATCGCAGTCACAGGTAGGAGAGGTCAGGAGCTCAGGGCGGGTTGTCTTCCTTTACTTCCTGCATCTTGGCCTGCCGACCATGTGATGCTGAAGTGGCCCCCGAAGCCGTTTGATTGGGTGATGGGTGGTTGGCTATTAGGAGGTAGTGGTCTGGGAAGAAGCAGCAGGCCACCACAGGCGTGGCCTGGGCCCGTGTCTCTCCCTTCTCGGCTTCTCCCTTGATGCTCTGCCTCCTGGCCACCGTGGTGTGAGCAGCCTTTCCTCCTCCAGCCCCTTCGGTCATGCTGCCTGCGATGCAAGGACCGGAACTTCTAGACTATGAGCCAACATAAAGCTCTCCTTTACCCACTAGGTGTCTGGGGTTGTGTCCCGGCTATGAGAAAGGAATTAAGATGCTGGGAAATCACTGTACCTCTCTGGATCTCCAAGAGATTACCCTCTGGATAATTGAGATTCAAAATTCTCTCTACCGCTTAAGGATATCATGGGGAAAAAATGTAAACACTTGGAGCAGTGGCTTGTGAGGAGCCAGGACTCTAAGTTACAGCCGTAATTATTGGAGGGAATTCTGTGGCTTTTGTGTCGGACGCCCCCAACATCGCAGTTGTTCAATGAGAGCTCCTCAACTGGAGTAGTAAAGCCATCACTACTCTCATCTGAGGACACACCAGCTTTTGCCTGGGTCCAGCCCAAGGGCCTAGAGAAGTTGAAGGAAAAGGATGCAACTGAAATGTATCAGCTGACTTCCCTGAGTTCTGGGTTAGCAAGGCAAAATGAAGTTTCCATGGAAACATGACAGCAGGGGAGCATCCAAAAAGAGAGATAAAGTCTTCACAAGTCCGACTATCTGTCTAAAGAGGCTTCTCAGGGGCCTCCCGTGGCTTTGCTTTTACAAAATGTGACTTAGGGTGCTGCCTTGCAGCTTATCACTTAAGTATAGTTGCATGTCAAATTATGTTGACTCATTAGTGAGTACACAAAATTTGTGTAAAGTCCAAATAAGAAAAAGATTGCATGTCTTTCAATCATGAGCTTTTCTTTGTAACTGGAATTCATGAATGTGTGTGTGTGTGTGTGTGTGTGTGTGTGTGTGTGTGTGTGTGTGTTTCCCAGTGACCTGAGAAACCCTTTCCTGGAGTTGGAGGCCTCCAGCATGACTGAAGTAACCAGCTTCACAGCACCCTGTCCTTCCCTCTTATAAGCCTTCAAGGAACGGTCCTGTGCACCAAGGGTCAATGGATCAAAGTGCAACTATCCACCAGGCACACACAAGGTGACCTTTCCAGGAGCCGAGCACACAAAACACGTGTACTGTGGAGGGCATGTGTTCCGAGGTCTTTGTGTGCTCAGATGATTTTAGTTATACTGAGACTCTTAAAATTTGTTGCTGTGGTTATTTGTGGCCAACTGTCATTCAAAAGCACTAGCACGTGTTGCCCCTCCGAGGCAAGTGCCCAAAGACACAGTCTCCATCACGTTCCCGATCACTGCGAGTCAAGGCTCAGTATCCTCAATGTAGAGGCGAAGTGGCTCCTTCCAGTTCACGGCTTTAGAAGCTTCAGTCCATGATAAGCGGACAAATTTGGACCTAGCATGGAGGAAAGCTGTTCTCACCATGGGGGGCAGGAGGCAGGAAAGGGAAGAGCTAGGAGGGAAACAGGGTCTTCCCAGGTCGTGACCCACTCTTCTGACCAGACCTCGCCCTCCAACAGGACATGTGGCTCTAAACTCATCTATGGATTAACGCAGTGAGGATCCAGGTGACCTCACTGTCCAGGCACCTTCCAAAGTCGCCTTCCCTGTCTCTGAAGACATGAGGCCTTGGGGGGCATTCTAGAGACAAGCCTTAAAATCACACAAACTGTAGTACAGGATCTTCTTATAATTGATCTGCTTTATTATTTGTTAATGTTAACTTCTCTTGTTTATAAATTAAACTTTGGGTGAGGAGATAGCTCAGCTGTACACACATGTACCTGGCAAGCACAAGGTCCTAAGTTTGGTCCCTGATAGAGAGAGGGAGAGGGAGGGAGGGAGGGAGGGAAGGAGGGAGGAAGAGAGAGAGAGAGAGAGAGAGAGAGAGAGAGAGAGA
>NW_004524655.1:1483953-1485311 GCF_000260255.1 Octodon degus
AGAAATTCCCAATGTATTAGGTGTCTGAACAAGCTTATGTTTTCTAAAACAGAAGAATGAATTGTAGGAGCAAAATAGATGAAGAATAGAATCATATTTATTGGGGAGAGATAGCTTCTATCAGAGAGAGAGAGAGAGAGAGAGAGAGAGAGAGAGAAAGGAAGGAAGGAAGGAAGAAATTAAACTTTATCATGGGGTCAAATATGAGAAAAGGCAGTCTGTAGAGCTCCATACTATCTGTAGTGCTAAGCATTGCATTCCATGGGGGTCCTAGAAGATACCCCTTAATTAACGAGAGACTATTTTACCAGAAACAAGCCAAGACAAGTGAATTGATGTCCAATACTAGGATGGTCACTCATGAGAGCACTTACAGACCAATTCCACTGTTGGTTAGTCAGCAATCTAAATAAATTACCCAAAGACTGAATGCTACTCACAATGGCATTTTTTACATGTATCATGTGCCATCAATGTGGGTACCCCGAGAATGCTTGTTAAATAAATAAGAAGAAACTGTGGGTGGAAATCCACCCCACTTAGGGCTTTCTGATGATTGCAAAATGGTGGCCACAATTCTCAACCTCTTTTCTTGACATAATATGATCCAGGCAAAATGGACAGTATTTTCTCCATGTTTTGAGATTTTTCTCATGTTTTTATTTTGAAGCATTTCATATAAACGAGAATGTACATAACTTCAATTATATTTACTTTACATATGATGAATGTGTACATTGAGTTTAAAAGGAGAGGAAAATCAATGCACAGAAATCAGTGTCAGAAAGAAAACTTAAACGACTGGGCTTCTGTGTGTTCTCATCCCCTATCTACCTTGTGCCCAGTCTGCTTTTCCCAGGGAGCTTCTTATTGGTTTTCACATTAGATCTTTTCTTCCTCTTTATCTTGTTTGTTTTATAACAGTAAGACACTATTCCCATGAGCACCCAAGAAACTTCCCCTCATACTCCATTGGCCAAAATAAGGTCACGTGCCTGCCAGTGAGCCAACCACAAGCGAGCAGATTGGCTTGCCTGTGACCACATATTTATCTTATTTGCCTTGTTTACAGTACCGGAAAGGGAGTTTCTGAATCACGTGGTAGTTCTCTTTTTAATATTTTAAGGATCCTCCATACTGTTTTCCATTTACATTTCCATCCAGAGTATATAACGATTCCTTTTATTCCTATGGCCTTGACAGCACTTGGTACCTTTTGATTTTTAATGATAGTTATCCTAACAGTTAATATCATAGATTTAGTTTCATTTCCCCAGTGATTACAATAGTCAGCATTTTTTCATGTCTTCCAATTTTGGTCATTAGTATGTCTGCCTTTTTTTTTTTTTTTTTTTTTT
>NW_004524655.1:1486038-1493390 GCF_000260255.1 Octodon degus
TTTGTTCTAATGGTGTTTGTAAATAGGATCACAAGTCCGCATCTTGTACAGCAATTAACCACTAAGAAGAATATATGCAGTGTATTATTTGTTGAAATTGTACTTCCGATTTGATTTGAAACTGTCTCATTGCTGTTTATCAATAAAACTTTGAAAAAAATGTGTGGTCTAAAACTACTTTCATTATCTTTTTTTTAAAATTTCTGTATTTGGTACAGGGTCTCATTATGCAGATCAGACTCATTGTGATCCTCCTGTTTTCAGCCTCCCCAGGGCTGGGATTACAGGCGTGCACCACCACACCCAGACTCTGTTACCAGCCTAGTGTGCCCCTTGAGGTGTACGGGGATTAAACCCTGGTCCCTGTGCTTGCCAAAGCAGTGCTTTGTCCACTGAACTATTTCACCAGCCCTAAAACTACTTTTATCCTGAAGATTGTCTCTTTATTCTGTTGGTTGATTGTCTTATTTTGCAGAAGCTTTTCAGTACAATGAAATTCCATGTGTCTATTTTTTACTTTTCTTGCTGGCTTTCTTTTGAGGAAAGGAACACAGATTTAAAATCAAATACTCTTAAGCATTTACAAAGAAGGAAATGCTGTCATTTGAAACATGAATGGAGGACATTATATAGAGTGAAATACTCCTCAAGTGCAGGAAGATAAACTCTGTGTGATCTCAAATGTTTTGTGGGCTGGCGAGATAGCTCAGTGGTCTAAAGTACCTTTTTAGGCAAGCTTAGGCAAGGGCAGATACCATGGTTCGATCCCCGGCACCACATGCCACACCAGTCCTGCCCCCAGGGTGGGCTGAGCTGGTCACACACAAAAAAATGTTTTGGAATCTGAAAGGATAAAACTCTTAGAAAGGTGGTTACTGGATCCTAGAGGGGGAGGGAGGAAGTGGTGAGATGTTTGCTGAAGAATGTGAAAATTCAGTTATATAGAAGGGATAAGTTTGCAAAATCAATTGTACCACATGATGATTGTTAATAACACTGTATCTACTTAGACAGTATATTATAATTAATTATACTGTAAGGTAATAGTATAATTAAGGTGTTTACTGAACTAGTGCATAATTTGTCCACTTGTCAAAACATCTTGCACATCATAAATCTATACAGTTTTTATCTGTTAATTTTAATTAATTTTTTAAATACTCTAGGTAAGTATTCTGGGGATTCTGCTGTTATCAGCTGAAGGCATTCAAACTTGAGACAAATTAATCTTCTAGCCATAGTGTGTAATCAGTGATGTGGCTATAGGAGATCTATCAGAGGACTCTAGAATAGGAGCTCCCAAACCCTGGACCACGGATCAGAACTGGGAAGTATAGCAGGAGGGGAGACCCAAGGGAGCTAAGCTTCATTTATGTGAATCTAAGGCCTGGCATCTGATAGGGAGCTGAGGCGGTGACACTAGCCCTGGGGAGTAGCTGCTAATGCAGAATAAGATTAGCAGCGTGGTTTACCTGTGCAGAGAACCTAGTCAATAGCAAAACCTTGTCAGTGCGCTCAAGGGACAGCTGACTTACATTTGACGGCAGGCCGTATAGTGGCAACTGAGTTGAGGTACTTTAGTCGTATAGCTACACCTGGTGACAGACATTAAAGCAGAATTCCACAATTATTTTAGGACACATACAAACCACCGCTATTTTGTTTTTTGCCTTTATTTTTGAGATGATTTCCTACCCACTTCACACTGACCTTGAACTCACTGTGTACTTTAACATGGCCTTGCATTCTCTGAGGTCCTCCTGCCTCAGCCTTCCAAGTGCTGGGATTGTAGGCATTTGCCACCGTACCGGGCTCTGCCCACCACCGCATCTTTCTGTCTGTTCATTTTTCCCCACAATGTACACTGACTTCAGCCATTAGTGTGGCATTCTCTCAAGTTAATCCTACCAAAATGAGTTTTTTAAAAGTCACCGGAGAGCTTCTTGGGAAAGGAAGGAAGACCTGTTGGCAAGACAGCAGAAGACTCTAAAGTGCCAACCAGAAGAAAGGTGTATTTAAAAGAAAGTACTAGGAGTCCTTCTTAAATTATAGGTTCATTTAAACAGGTGAGTCACGGTCTCTGAACCCACTTTGTATACTATTTGGCAACTGGCTAAACCAAAAAAGCCATGGAACCGTCAAAACTGCTTTTTCAGATGGTGACCAAGGGCCTTGCATTAAAAGACAAACCTCTGGAATTCTTCAAAAGATTAAAATAGATGTGAACACAAAGAACAGAAGCAACTCCTGAAGGACACTGCTTCAGCACCTACGTCCACGTGGACCGCATCATTCTCAGTAGCTACCTGTATTGCTAAAGCTAAGAAGCCCTTTACTATTGGGAAAGAGTTGGTCCTGCCTGCTGCTAAGAACATCTGTCATGACCCTTGAGGAGAGGGTACAGTGTAAAGAGTGGTGCACACTCCTCTCTTGGCCAGCATCAAAACTAGGTGAACTGTTGGCATCACAAAGGGTGTTGAGGGGCCGGGGAGAAAGCTCAGTAGAATAAACACTTGCATGGCAAGAGCAAGGGCCTGAGTGCAATTCCCAGTTCCTCCCTCCCAAAAAAATACACAAACGGTGTCGAGGCACAGTTGGTACCGAGGACTCGTGAGTCAAGGTGAGATGCGATTCAGGCCAGTGAGTCTACAGGTATTAAAACAAGGCAACAAGGCTGGATTTGTGTGATCTATTTTTCAGGAAAATGCGCACAATGATATGCTGTGTTTCTGCACAGTATTGTACAGAACTACAGAGCTATTCAAGCCTTTGAACAACGAGGAAAACTCAATTGGTCGCCTTGGGTCAGTGTATATACAGGTGGAGGGGTTGCCAAGCGTGGGTGGTTTCATGTTTTCAGATCAAAGAGGCTGCCTTTGAGTGTGAGTCTACACATTGCGTCATACACAGAAACATGCTAGCTAGCAGAAAAATGTCACCTGAATCTAACAGTATTTTTGCAAGCTGATTAAGTTTTTCAGTCACATCAAAGAACAGGCCCTTAACCCAGTTTGTTCAAATCTGTGAGGAGATAGACTTAAAACACACACACATCATCTCTTACATACAAAAGTGCCATGGTTTTCTGCAGGTGGCTTGTTGGCCAGAGATTTTAAATTATGAAACCCACTCCAGAGATCTCCTTTAGAAGCGCAACCATCTCTGGTGGCACATCCCAGGGACCTGCAGTGAGTCACATATCTTGCTCACCCGCTCAGCACGTTCACATTGTCACTTCAGGGAAGATAGCCAACTGTGCTCAATTTGCCAGATAAAGTGGCTGCATTCAAAGCCAAATGGAATTAGGAGTGATCAGTGACCACTGAGGTTTCAAAATATCTAAAATGCCAGCAGAAGTTTTGAAAGGGATTGAGCCAGGGTCTTCTTTCTCCCAGTTGGTAAGTAATTACCCGTTTTTGCTTTCCAGAGTTTCCAATCACAAAAGGTGAGAAAGAATAAATCCATAGCCCAATCATGAACCAGCCAGGTGAACTGGCTCAGTTTGTGCTAGAAGAGGATCAGCTGCTTGGGATTGCGAATGGCTGCTGCCCTAGCAGAAAGCATGAGACGATTTCAAGTCTTCATACACCCTGGCTTAAAGTCCTGGTGGAAGAAACTGAGACTGCCTGAAAAGCCGGCTTCCATTCCAAGCAAGTCCTGTGATCCATGCCTTCTTGTCTTTACAAAATAAGTTTTCTGCAGCAACAGAAACCCAAATGAGACTGTGGAGTGTGCCTGATCTAAGCAACACATTTCATATGTCACTGTCCCCCATGACCCCTAGATGGGACTGGCTAGCTGCAGGAAAACAGTCTCCAGGCTCCCACTAGCTTTGCACCCTAAGGAGCTGTATAATTATTTCCTTATGGCTTACAATGTAACAATAAAAATAATGCACTCAAATTACCCCGGATCATCACCCTCACCTCTGGCCATGAGGTATTTTCTTCCATGAATCCAGGCCCTGGTGCTAAGAATCTCGGGGACCACCAGTCTAAACTTCCTACCAAGAGTGTGGCCCCAGAACCAACAACATCAGCAGCACCCAGACATCTGTGAGAAGTGGAGGATCTTGAGTCCCTTCCGAGACCTCCTAATAAAATTCATATTTTCTCCAAGTTCCTAAGATATGGATCCCAAGATGATTCAAAGTGAGAAGACCTGCTTTATGACATTCCGATGGAAGAGTTAGATTTTTAAACTTTGATTTAAGAACTCTTGACCAAAGATACCCTGAGGATGCAAATCCTGAACCTACTCGTGCAAACAAGACCCTTGGATGCCATCCTGTTCCCTGTCCCAGCCCTCAGAAGGTAACGGGCGCCCGCTCTGAGCAGCTATGCTACGTGATGGCAAGATTACCCAACACCGAGAGATGAAGCCTGAACATTCATCCCTTGATAAACATACTTGGGCCTTTAAAAGTTCAAACTCTGCGTTGGGTCCTGACCTCTGAAATATTTATACACAGTGATGCACCTTCCAGATAATCTCTCCTGGAATCTGCTTAGCAGCCAGGCTGCAACTGGGAGGAAGTTAATAACTGCTCTTGTTGTCTATAACTCAAGCAAGAAAGCTTTCACTGAGCCCCCAGATGACAGCTAAGAACAGCCAGGTTTCTTCTCATCTTCGAGAGTTCCAAAAGCAAAATTAAGTTGTCTGCTCCTCTCCTTCCTCTTTTAGGCTACATTTTAGAAGCTCTTGGAGTTGGTGCCACCCTGACCCATGCCCAGGAAATACCCTTGTTTGTTGGAATAGGTTCAAGTCTTGGCTGGTTTCTTCCTTGTACCACTCCTTGCCAGATTAGTTCAATCCTGGGTCATCCCTGTTTGGGTCTCTTAATTAACTTCAAACCTTCCAAGAAAAGAGAGAGAGAGAGGAGGGGAGGGGAGGGGGAAAGGAGAGGAGAGGATAGAGAGAGAATAGAGAGAGAAGGAGAAAGAATAGAAGTTCCCGCAAAGCTGCAGAGCTCCTGAGTCAAGCCACCCTGAGCTTATGTTCTCTCTCCAAGAAGATCTTTGTGAGGAGCGACCTTGTTTCTTCAATTTTGAGACGTCAGCTTTTCTTCGATGGCTCTACAATTGGGTTTCCCTGTTTGCGCCCAGACTTAGGAAGAGTCTGCAGAGCAGAGACCTCAGAATGTAGCAGATCAAAATCCAGTCCCTTTTCAGTATCTCACCAGCTGTGGGAACAGAAGTGAGACATTCAGCTCCCCTGAGGCTTAGTATTTCTGTTTGTGGCAAGGGAATTAAAATGGGTGCTGGTGGACCATGCCAGAAACTCTGGCATATCTCCTCAAATGTGTGCCCTTCCATGGGGACTTTTGCCAGTGTCACCGCCTACTGTGTCCATGGCACCGAGATCAGGGGCAAACTGCTGTGGTTTATGTATTTCTCTAAAACTCCATGCATTGGAACATTAACTCCTCTTGTGACAGTGACCACAAGTGGTGCCTATTGAAAGAAATTAGCCTGTGGCCATGGAAACTGTCTTACTCAGTTTTTTATTGTTAGGACAAAATATTCAAGAAAAAAAAAAACGCTTCATGGTGAATGGTTTGTGTTGGATTATGGTTTGGGAGGGCTTAGTCCGTGGTCAGAAGGTTCTGTGGTCAGAAGTTTCCGTGGTCAGAAGGTTCCGTGGTCAGAAGTTTCCGTGGTCAGAAGGTTCCGTCGCTGAGGGCCTGAAGTAAGGCGGGAACACTGGGGTAGAAAGCCACAGTGCAGAGAAGCCTCTCATGTCATGCCCAGTAGGAAGCAGGGAGACAGGGAAAGAGCCCAAGAGAAAGAGCTTGGGGGCTGGATGGGGCCCCAAAGTTATAAGCCATGTTCCACTCTTACCAAGTGTCCACATCCTGTGTTTTCGCTTCCTAGTAATGCCATCAGATTGTGGGTGAATCCCCTGGGGCAGAGTCCTTGTGAGCCAGTCACTCCCCAAGCCAATGAGCTAAGAGCCCAATCTTCAACACAATGGGCTTTGGGGGGGGCATCTTAGGTAGCACCTGTAGGGAGCCCTCACAGATGGATACGTGCCTTTCTCCTGTGAATGGCTCCCTATTTTCTCACTCATATATCCCCTCTGACCATCTGATGATCTGCCATGAACGAAAAGTGCATCGCCCTCACCAGCAGTTGAAGGGGCCTGAATTGTGCTCTGGGGAACTTCCGAAAGCCCTTAACTGAGCCAAAATAAATCTCTTTTCTTAAGTATTACTGAGTGCCAGATATTCTGTTATAATAACAAAAAGTAACACCAAGACACCAATTGAAGTCACTCAATAAGGATTTTTGGATGACCGGTGCTCACAGTGGCCATGTGACTTAGGGTTGCTGACTCTGTCCGTTTTGCAGATTGTGCTAGACAGGGTTAAGATTGGGACACAGGGCTGGGGAGAGAGTTTAGCAGTCTAAGCACCTGCCTGGCAAGTACAAGGACCCATGTTCAATCCCTGGTACAGCACGCCATGCCAGCACAGGTTCTGAGAACACTGTGCCGGCCACCGACACCAGGCGTGGTGGAGCACACATGTAATCCCAGCGCTGGGGAGGCTGAGACAAGAGGATCACTATGAGTCCAAGCTGCATAGTGAGATCTTGTACCAAGAGAATAAATAAATAAATAAATAAATAATTTAAAAACCAAAAGATGGGGACACAGACCTGTGGGACTCCAGCGCCTAGCTATGACGGCTGTTTTATGACACTATGCTCATGAGATATTTGACTTAATATTTTTATCATGTTTCCTGCCCTGTAGCTGACTCACAAACGCTGGCTGTCTCTCTCCTTCTGAAGCGTGGTGCCGTCTCACCTTCCTAACCCCATCCCTATTCCCGACCTTCCCACAAGCAGTACTGTAATAGGGAGAACAGCAGAACAACGTGAGTCTAAAAACAAACCAAATCGGCCAAGCAACCAACAGCAGTGCCTCTCCTGGCCCAGCCTCCTTGGGCTCCGCGGGCTGCCAGAAAGCAAGGCTCAGTTCGGCCTCGCAGAGGCTGCCCCCCCCGCCCCCCCCCCCCCCCCCCCCCCGACGACAGGCGTTTCTGCTCAAGACCCGCCTTCTCTTTCCTGTCCCTCTTGAGTTGTGACCATCTGCCAGCGTCATGGCCTTTCTGAAAGTGTGGTCTGTGTTCACGCTTCCTGCTCCAACCCCGGTTCCTGGGCTGTGGCCTGCCCCTGACTTGTGGGATCCAAACCCGAGGCAGGGATGGGGGCAGAATGTGCCCTCTAGGCCCCTTCCTGAGTGAGCCATGGAGACTTGAGTATCCGGAAGCACCTTTCCTAGATCCTCGGCATGGGGGGGAGGGGGGAGGGGAGAAGAGGGAAGAAGAAGAGCAGCAGCAGCAGCAG
>NW_004524655.1:1493490-1511118 GCF_000260255.1 Octodon degus
GGGGGGAGGGGAGAAGGGGGAATGGGAGAAGGGGGGAGGGGAGCTTTCTGAACCTGAGCACTTAAAACTTGCTACTTCAAGCTGAGCGGGAGAAGCCCACGCCCGCCGGGCCTCAGTGGCGTTGCTCTCTCCTCTGCGCCAGGACCCGTGTTGCATTTCTACCCGGCTGCTCCTCCCCTGGATCTCTGCATCGTGCATCCGTTCCAGCGCTCCCTGCCTCCCCGGGTGTAGCCTCAGAGAATCTAGTGCTGCCTCTGGCCTTCAAGGATGAATTAAAACACCCACTGACCAGGAGAGGAGGAAGGGAGAAGTTATCCCCATTTATCACTGCAATAAATAAATAATATTTAAAAAGGAAAGCAGGAAGGGAGAGAGAGAGGGAAGACCATAGCCATTCACAGCGCTCAGCTTGCTGAGGTTCCCAGGGGACACACACACACACACACACACACACACACACACACACCTGTTTGTGTTGCAATTTCATTCTAATGCTCCCATTTATTCCTCATCCTTTCAAATCCAGCCTGATGGCAGCTTCCCTATGTGGCTCTGGGCATGTCCCCAAACCTCTCTGTGCTCCACAGTCATAAAATCGGGATAATAACCCTGCTTTATCTGCTCCCAAAGGTTTGTGAGATAATTAAGGGGTGGCCGCTCACTTTCAAAAGACTAGAAGGTTGTACAAATATCATGGGTTATTATGGTCATTACCAGTTTCCGGGGCCCTGGAGACACTCTTGCCTAAGTGTCCCAGGTCCCCATCATGCATATGCATGAGTTCCTCCCACCACTGGGAAAACTGGCTCCATCAGAGCTTTGGCAATGTGACAGAGTGAACGGCAGAACCAGTTCAAGATGTCAAACAAGGCTGCTGGCACCTGCCCACGAACGCTGGGAAGTTCCGCATGTGGGGCAGCGCATGTTTGCAAGGAAGATAGGGAAATGGGTCACAGAAGTTCAGGACCTTCCCTCCTGGAAGCTTCGAGGGCCGCTTCATTAAGAAAGGTCCTTGGCTGCTTCTAGGAACTCACGAACTCCAGGGATCTCCTGTGGGTGGCTCCAGGATTTGGTATATCAAGATTCTATGGGATCCTACAAACATGAACTCTAGTTTCTCCCGAGAGCAAGAACATTGCTCAGGCCCTGCTGCATTAGTACATTCTCACTAAAAGTCTGTTTAATAAATAAATAAGGAATTGAACCAAGGGACATCAGAGTAAATAACTTTCTTATCTTCGCAATGGGCACATCATTACTTTTGCGCATGCGCTGTGGCTGATCAATCAATCTCTGAATCCCTCATTGCCCCTCCTTATTCAAAGCCCAGTCGAGTTCACTGTGTGACCACAAAGCTCCTCCTCCCTGCTGTCTTTGACCTACACGCCACGGGAACACCTCAGCTCAATACTTGGCACATAGTGCATTTGATGAATCCTGAGTGTTGGTGATTTTGCAGGGAGAGCTGATGCAAACCCAACACTCTAGCTGTTGCACTGGTGAAGGAGACAAGCTACACGCAGAAGCTAAACACAGAGACCTTGAGGTTAGACTTCCATCGCGCAAAGATGTGCCTGTCACTGTGAATTGCATTTTTAGTAGAATGGACTTATTCACTGTGAATTCTGTTTTGTAAAGTTTATTCATTTTATTTTTATGATAACATGCTTGTGCATGATGTGTACATCCTTTGCAAAGAGTTGCCGTAGGTATGAAGCACATCTTCATTCGGTTTTTATCTCCCTCCTCTCCCTTCATCTCTGGAGCTCTTCCCATGTGAGAAAGACCTATCTCCCTACTTCCTATTTTTATCTTTGCTCTTTATGTATAATTTAGGCTTCTCCTACACTGCTACTCTTTGTTTTTCTCATTCGAAAAAGGGAGATAAAAATTGTACTTAGTTGCAAGCTGGTTGCAAATTTCATGCCCATAAGTATGTAAAGGCTTTGTCAGAGTGTGAAGTATGTCGCAGGCCCTGAGCAAATCTATCTGTTATTCATTGGTTTTTAACCTGGTAAAACATTTGAGCCAATTATAGTACATAAAGTACAGTACACGGCACTCTTGTATCTGAACAAAACTGTCGCTTTCTCTGACCAGGCCACACCACACTGTTGAATGAATGAGACACAGAACACTGAGTAGTCGCAGGCAAAAGGAGGAAATTCTGCAAAGACAAGCTCCCCCCAATCCAGTCTCCTCCTATCTGTCTGCAGCACAGCGTCGGCATCACAGGAAGGAGGTAGTGACAATGGCGCTTCACACTGGCCCGGTCCTGTTTGCCAGCTCTGAAGTCCCCTCCCCAGTGAACACGGGGCCCCGCACAACTCTTGCTGTGGGGAAAGGATCTCGCCTTCTGATCTTCACTACCACCACTGACTGATAAATTCTGGTAACCCTCCCGCCCGCAGCCCCTGCTTCCCTCCTACCCTAAAATTTATTCACTATTCCCAAGTCCCATGTCAGTGTCTGTTAGATTTTCATGGAAGAAAAAAAAAATTACTTCCTAAAATGTTCCAAAGTCTTTCCTCAGTTTGTTATTAAAGCAATTATCTAGCATAACACACTGAAATCACCAAAGGTATTCTAATGGGAAACAAATGCTGCAGCTAAGAGACCAGACTGGACTCAGAATCTTTATTGAAAAATGAGGGGAAGGTGATTAGTGGGACAGGCAGAGGAAGAAAGATTTTCCACCTGGCCTTGGATAGTACATCAAAAGGCCGTCAAAAGGATGCTATTTATAATCATTATTGCTGTGTCTTGGGAATCCTGGGGGGCTGGATCTGTTGCCCATCCCCCACCCTGCCGCCTCCGTGAGGCCCTTTCCTCATGAGGCTGCTGTGGTGCGCAGCAGGACACAGGGGCCCTGTCCTGCAGAAAGCGTGCAGGACCCTAGGCCCATGCGCCAGCCAGACTGATCCCCAAGGGTGGTCACGGGGCTTCTGAGATCTTTTTTTTTTTTTTTTTTTGCAGAACCAGGGATTGAACTCAGGCCCTTGAGTGAAGCGCTTATTCCACTGAGCCATCTCCCTGGCCTCTGCCTCTGAGATCTTGACAGCCCCACCTCAACTCTCCAATAGGTAGTGGCCAGCAATAAACCCCAGTACCTGGATACCCAGTAGCAAATGGGTCTGTGGGAGTGTGGGCTGGGGCAGAGTGCATCTCATGGGAGAAACCGTCAAGGAGAAGACAAGTTTGTTCTATCAGGAAAAGTCTTAGTGGAGCTCCTCATGCTGGGGCAAAATACCAGATACCCTCCCATGTCAAGGAAAAAGGCTTCTTCATAGTCTAAAGAGGTGTCATTGTGTAGTCAGCGGGCTGTAAGGCAGGGTGGAACAGCAGAGGGGCGCGGCAGGCAGAAAGCCACCAGGACCCAGGAAAGGGGAGGGGCATATCCCCTTCCAGGCCATGCCTACCTGGCCCTCCTTTCCAGCAGGCTTCACCCCTAGCGTCACACCCAGCTATGAGCCAATTAGTGCACTAACCCAGTATCACACGTCCATGAGCCACTGACTCCCAAAAGACCTCTCGTAGAGCCTGTGAGGCTTTTCAGGGACTTTTACATACAAGTCATAATTGAAACCTATGGTGTGTCTATTACTATACTCTGCATTGGGGACAGAGCAGCAAAAACAAGAGTTTTCCTCCGTGGAGACACGATTATGGTCATGGATTGACCATTACTACCTGGAACCACTGTGTGAATATTCTAAACTCACAAGAAAAGTGGCTCGGCAATTGATTATTGATGCCTGCTACCAACCACAATAGGATAGCATAGAAGTGCCTAGAATTTTTTACAAAGTTTGTCCCTGTGTCCCTGCTGCTCTTTTCCACCTCAACTGTGCATGCTAATTAACTGGGATCTTGTCCAAATATGGATTCTAATACAGCAGGTCTGGGCTGGGTCCCAGAGATTTTGTGCTTCTAACAAGCTCCAAGGTAGCACCAGTATTATTGTTTGGACAAGCACTTAGAGGGATCTTCCAACTAAACTACCTTGTTCCCAGATCCATCCTTCACACGGTCAGGTCCCTGTGTGCACCACTACACTGGAGAACAAGGGATTCCAGGGCATCTTTTGAAAGCAAAATTCCACATCTTGCCTCTGAGTTTCCCAAAGCTGAAGGCTTGAGCAGATGGCTTCCGCAGATGGGATACGAGCAGGTGGGGCTCCTGGGGTGCTACAGCCTCTGCACTGGGGCCCCATCCAGAGATCAGATGTTTTTCCAAATCAACTCCAAGGCTTCCATTTGTCCCTGGGAGCCCCCTGGAGGCTCCATTCCTGGGTGAGCCGCGGGGCAGCACCACCTCCTTCTTGGCAGAAGACAGGGGTACTTCAAAGCTCCCTTTCCGTGTGGTATTTTAGTACCCCTGGCCTTGGCCAGAGATCATCACCCAGAGACATATGAAAGTGAAAAAGCAAGGGGAAAGGGAAAGCATGGCTCACCAACTCCCCACTCCACCCAAATAAAGAGCTTTGCTTGGATGAAGTTTGAGTTTGGGGGAAGATCTAATGAGACCTCAGAGAGCTTGTTAACCCGTGGTTGGTCTCCTCATTGAAATCCTGCTTTTCCAGGAAGGGCAGAAGACAGCAGGCAGGGCAGGCAAGCGATGACGAAAAGGAAGCATGGTGCAACGGATCATTCTTGGTGACAAGACAGCCCCTGCACAAGCACCGGTGGATGGACCAGAGATGGAGAGCAAGTCTGGACCTCACGCACGGGCCTGAGACGCTGCCCTTGCCTCTTACGTGCGACCTCTCTGATCGCTGTGCTCCTGTGCTGTGGTGCAGCTGCAGGGTCCGTGGTTCTGTTCCCCTAAAGCTGACTCCCACCCCAATGTCTTTACACCTGCTATTCCCGGCACTCAAAAAAAGGATCTGTCACAAATCTTTGCATGGCCGCTTTCATCCTCCACATTTGCAGGAAGTTTTCCCTGGAATGAACTGGCGAAAAGAGCGCCCACCCTCCCTGATCATTCTTTTGCACGCTAACCTAATTAGTGTTAGTCGCATTGTTTATTTGGATGTGAACTTGAATTGTACTCCTTATTAATTTGTTTCTGTATGGATTACCCCTATTTATCTCTAGAATATAAACTCCATGAGGGTAAGACTCTGTCTTCTGCTTACTAGAGATACTTAATACCTTCAAGTTTCCTGATATGTATAGTGTATTCTGCACACATATATTTATAACCACTATTGAATACATGATCTCTCTGGCTCTAGTGATTGGTTCCTGGACAGTCATGTGCCTCAGAAAGAGCCAATCAGCGCCTTTTCACCGAGTTACAGGAAAGGGAAATCATTTTTCATTGGCTGAACTGGAAAGGTGTACAGTAAACCTGTCCAAAAACGATTTGAGTCTTGCAGCAACGCCAGCTATGCCTGAAACCAGGATGACCGGTGTTCTCAGCTACGGCCCAGTGCGTGGGTCACTTGCTCCTCCCCCTACCTTACAAGCCTCTGCAAAGCTTCAAATAGGCTGGGTTTCTGTATTTTAAAAAGACCACAGTTGTGAACAGTGTACACGAGATGTGGTGGCTAGTTTCATCCTACATCTTGCCCCACTGCTTCCTAGTTCAAAGGGGGCTCTATAATTTTATCCCTGCAGAGAATCCCCCCATCCAAAACTGTAAATGTAACATTTGAGAAGCGTCTTGCAGATCTAATTAAGGATCTTGGGGAAAAAAATCCTCTTGAAATTTCCTGGTAGGTCCTAATTGCAAATATATTTATAAGAAATATAAAGGGAACTTCAAGAGACACAGGGGAGAAGCCACACGAGGACAGTGGCAGAACCTGGAGGGTGCCACCACTGCCAAAGGAGGCAGGGAAGGGTCTTCTGTGTCACCTCTCTGATGGATGCCTGGACGTCAGCGAGTGATGCTGAGTTCAGACCTCTGGTCCTGGTGATCGCCCTGCAGCCAGAATGAGGGAAGCTGATGGTACGTCTTGAATTTATGGACCACACCGTTCCTCCCGCCGCTGATCCTGAGCCCTGGCCTGTGAGGGATCGTGGGGGGGAGGGACACATTTCTGCCACTTGAAGCCATCAAATTAGCAGGAAATTGTTATAGCATTTACTGATCCACAGACCCCACTTAGCCTCTGTTTCTTTCTCAGGAAAATCAGAATAAGTGTTTCCTACTGTTTCCATCAAAGAAGGAAACACAGGACATAGAAGAACTTGGATCCGATTCCCAGCTCTGTCTCCTTCTTACGGTGTGACCTCACGAGACTCTTGTATTCTGAGTCAGTTTCTCTCTTTGTGGAATGGGGGTGCTCAGCCTTCTGCCTTGAACTTGTGGACGGGATTTAAGCAGTAAAGGCTGGTAAGGTCACCGTGCAGTGCCAGGGATGTGGTAGAGGCTCAGGCAGCAGCTAGACATGTTGGGTTGCACTGGCTGGTGCTGTCTTTCCATCTTGAAGCGATCATTGCCCAAAACATCAACAAGAAAGCCTTGAATGATCATTTCTGGAAACTTCAGGAATCACCCGCGGGCACGGTACGTTGGCATTTTTCGGATCCATGATTACCAAATGCTTCAGATTTAAAAATACTTCTGAATCCTTTGGAGGCACAGGAGAAATTCCTGGATTCTACCAGAAACTTCCTTCTTGAGAATTCAGGATGTTGGGGCAGGAACCTGGATTTGAAATATGCAGAGGTACATGTGGGAGCGACTGGTGTAGCCGACCAGGCCTATGATGGTGATGATGTAGAAAACAATCACAGAAGATGTGCCAGGCATGACACACCCCAGTGAGCACTTGCCCTTGTGTGAGGGGTGCCTCTTTCTCCTCAGTATCAGTGAGGGTCAGGTCTGCAGGCAAGGTCATCAGGAGACAGCCACTACCCAGGTGGGTCCCCAGTGAAAGTTAGCTTCAACTCCCTGAGCCCCTGTTAGGTGGGGATGCTGGCCCGCCAGGGCTCGGGGTCAATGGCAGAAGGAGCGGCGTAGTCCATAAATGTCAGGCACGTAGTCAGGTTCTTTAATTCCAGCTGCATAGCCATCAAGACCGGGAAACCTAGCCCCCCACTCACGGGCTTCCAAAGACCCCTTGCCAGAGACATCGGCCCACGTTTGGCAAAGCTTCGAGTCGATCTGCTGTTTATCACCTGAACCTTTTCTTTTTTTCAATGGAATAGGCAAAAACTTGAAAACGTACAAGACAGCGTTTCATATTCTTGCTGCTAGCCTTGGGAAGTCCGGCATGGACGTTGCTGGGCACATAAACGAAGGCCAACTATTCTGAGGCCAAGCTGCCGCCTCAGTTCCAACTCTGCCCCTGTGCTGTTGACGTGGCTTTGCTCTGCAGAATTCTCAGAGCTGCATTAAGAAGAAGATAAGATATTTCTGGCACTCAAACCTCTACCTCATGAAGAGCTAAAGAAATGTGGGCGATGCGCCGTATTTCAGCAGCAGCAGCGAGGCGAGTCTTCACACCCTTAGCCTGCATCATGCCTTCCACAAACCAGACTTCTCAAAAGTTTGGAGTTTGCCAAACCTGTTTGACTGTATTTGGAGCACTGGGGCCTAAAGAGGGGAAGACAGAGCTGGATTCAAATGGGAGCCTCAGGACTGGCCTTGGTGTCTCCAGACTGGTTTTGAATCCTGCTTTCCTCCCTTGCTGGGTAATTGCTCCCCAGTTGCCTAATCAATAAAATGGGCACCATGATGCCATCTCTGCCTTTACATGAGTGTAAGAACTAAAAAAAGGAAAAAAGAAAGAAAAGGGCAACTCTCCCACCTGCTGAGTTCTCCATATAGGGGGCCTGCCCATTAGCTCAGTTGTTTAAGTGCCTGCTTAAGTGAAGCCAGTCAGGCTCAAGATACTGTGGTTCAATCCCCAGATCCTCATGCCTTATCAGACTTGCCCTTCAGGCATCCTGAGCCAGCAACCCCCTCAAAAAAACAAAACAAAACAACAACAACAACAACAACAACAACAAAAACCTTCTAAATTCTCCATGTAGATTAGCTAGGAGAGATGTCTCAAGAAACCTTCCTAATTTCTCTGAAGCTGTTTGTCAGTTCAGTTCCCTTCTGATTCACAGGAGGCCAACTGGGTGTTGGTGAGATAACATGAGCTATGTGTGCTGCCAGAGACACGTAGCAGGATCTCCTTCAGAGTCAGCCGCAGGTTCCCCTGAGCAGGGTAACCAGTTGCATTTGTGCAGAGAGCAGTGGTTATTTCTGAGCTGCTAGCAAGTGGAAGACAAAGAAATGGCTGTGGCTGGGTCAGAAGACGTGACAGCCTACAACCGGAGTCCGGGGGAGCGGATGGGTGTGATGCTGGAGGCCATCTCCAGCAAACCCGGCAACGCAGAGCCTCAGGCCACCCTTGCCTCTGCCAGGGCACTGTCCTCCCAGGCCGGGGCGACACAATGCAATGCTGTTCTCACGGTGCCAGATCGCAATTCTTGCTGGGAGGGTCAGTTAGCACCATGTACTTGTTCTCCTATAACAGGCTGTCCTCAGCCTTTTCCAGCGATGATTTAATGCTGCAGGCCTCTGAGGTCAGAGCCAAAAATAAAACGCCAGGGAAATCAGACACAGAGCTAGACACCAGCCGTACAGTTGGGGTGCAAGAGCATTTCTTTGTTTTGCCTGCTTTAAGAGTCTCTTGGGTTTCTTTAGGGACCGTGAGGCAACAGGTGGCTGAAAAAAAAAAGCTTGTGCGGGTCCTCAGGGTGGAGCGAAGGCATTTGCAGTAACACGGCGCACAATTCCTGCGGCTGCGGAGCAGCTGCAACTAAGGAGCCAGACACAGCAGCGACGAAATTTACCCTGTGCCCGACGCTCCAGCGAGGTGCAAGGATCAAGCAGAAGAAAGACAGGGATGGAGTGGTATTTGTCACCCCTCCTTCCTAGTTTTCCTTTAACAGAGGCACTAGCAGCATTCTGCTGCTGCCTGCGTAAACTGTGCACTGCATAATCTCAAGGGTGCAAATTGCACTGCAGACCACGTTCGTGGCTGTCCCAGGACCTGACCCGGTGATGGGAGTTGCCACCTGGGAACACAGGGAGGAAAAGAGCATCCGGTTAAACTCAGACAGATGCCAGACATGTCAAGTGGCAGGTCTTACCAGGGGGCCCCATCCTGCTGGGGCTGGTCTGGATATCTTAACAATTGTAAGAGCAAGGTCTGTCCTCTGCCAGGAAGTGACGCAGGGTCAGTCTTTCTGCTGGGTTTTCACAGTGTATCATTTCATATAGGGCTGGAACATCCTATAGGCAAGTGCTAGATGCTGGTACCTGAGAAGTATATGTAACCAGCTGGGACACACACCTGTAATCCCAGCACTCTGGGAATTATGAGGCAGGAGGATCACAAGTTGGAGCCCACCCTGGGCAATCTAATGACTTACCAACACCCTGTCTCACACAAAATAAAATCAAGTAAAACAAGGGATGTGGATGTAGCTCAGTGCAAAGACCTTAGGCTTAAATCCCTGTACTGAAAGAAAGAAGAAAAATTTAAAACGTTTATGGAATTTTTAAAACATGTTTAAGAAGGGCCCGACCCTAATTTCTTTTATCTTATACATTGTGTACATGTGTGGGATTATTACACTGTACTCCATCAATATGCACAATTACAATAATAATAATTTTTAAAGCTTTAAATCAAATGCTAAACAAATAAATGTCAAAATGTTAGTATTCTACAAAATATAGTCATTTTCTCTCACTTCATGCAAGAACCTGATCTGACATTTCCTGCAATTTCACCACCAGACTCCAAGCATCCTATCACTCTGTCATGTCTTGGGCCTCACTCTTTGCAGGTCCAGTTCACAGAGAGAAAAAGGATGAAGGGAGTTAGGCACAAGTGCGAGTAAGACTTCTGCCCACTCTCCCTTGGTCACAGTCAGTCACATGGACACTCTTCCTGCAAGGAATTCTGGGAAATGTAGTCTGGCTGTGTTCCCAAGGGGGGGAAAAAAGTATAAACAGATAGCAGCCTCTACCTTGGCCAGGCTCAGCTCCACTTCAAGGACTGAAGACCAAAGTCAGTAGACGCCAAGTATTTTATCAAGGTCACACAGATAACAAGAGATGGAGAGCTAGATCTACACGTTTAGGAAACTAGAAACAATACCTGGTACCCCTCCTTCCCTCCTCTCTTCTTCCCCTTCCCTTCTTCCCCTTCCTCTTCCTCCTACCTCTTCACTCCCCTCCTACTCTGTTCCCACTCTCCTGTTTCCTGTACAGCTGCTGTTCCTTGGACGCTGAGCTCTCTCCATCAGGAACTTTCAGGGAGAAGAGGTAAATGGGTAAGCTCAGACCCCTAGGTCTCCATGGGGGTGGCACCCACAGTGCTATGTACACCAGATGACGTTTCATAATCCCCAAGTCCTCCCCCCTAAGTTCTGCTATTCCCATATTGAAGACGAGGAAGCAGAGATGCTGCAAGGTATAGCATCTTCCCCAAGCTCAAACCCTTTCTCAGCAGGGGCTGGCGCAGGACTTGAGGGCAGTCCTGTGATCCCTGCCACCCATCTAACCTCCAGCTATATCTCATTCCCTCTTCTCTTCACTTGGTTCACCCACCCTCTCTGTGTATTTCATTTTTGCCTTTCCTTCTGCTTTATTGTTCTTATTTTTATTGTTCTTTTTTATAGCCTCATTAAATGCTTACCAGAACAATAAAGAAATTAACTGTCCCTTTTAATTGTGGCCTTCATGTCTTCCCCCAGTAGACGTCAAGTTTTCTGAATTTTGTGACCAGGTCTTTATTCCTGCAACCTCAGTACCTCTTTCCACACTGTCAGCCTCCCACCCATTCGGGAAGAAAGAGTACAGTCCCACAGCTCTGTCCCGAGCTACCCAACAAGTTCGAATTCCATTCCCTGGTGGGACAGTCACCGGCCTGTTGAGCAATCTCTGGGTTTCCTTTGATCCGTCTGGGTGATCCTGGGGCCTAATGAACTCCAGCTGGGCCAGCAGACGTGGCCAGCATCTGGATCCACAGCCCCATGAAGTACTGGGAACATAGTTCCAGTGCAACTGTGTCTGCCGTGCCTGCCTGTCACTTCATTACGGTAATAGAACCTCCAGGACATTGTGGTCCTTGGTGTCCCACACTATCACTCTGTGTTCGTCTCAGGTCACTGTCTTCCACGGCATCTAGTCTGTGGGTTTCAAAATAACTTGCGTTTGTTAAATGTTGTGCCTTCACCAGTCCTTAACACCCATCCATTTGTTTGATCTTTCCAACTCTACTTGTTTCTAGCTCTTGAGCTAGTATTAACTGCATATTATGAAGGTGAAAATGGGCAGCTTAACAGGTCTGGGGAGCTCTCCCAAGGTAGCATGGTGGCAGAGCTGGGGGCAGACCCAGGCATCTGTGCCCTTGACCTTCCACGGAGATCACCAAAGAGTGACAGCCATCCAGCTGCAGAGCATCCCCCTGCACTTAGTGTGCTGCTTGGCAATGGAGGGTGACCATAAGGAAGGCAGGCGTGGCCACCGCAAGGGCACCCTGGGCCAGTATTGTGCTGCTTTGAGGTGACACCAGGTCAGAGGCTTGTGGTCAGCTGCGGTGCTGAGTGAGGCACGCTTGGACCTGACTTTCGGCTCCCTTACAGCTCAACCTCACCTGCATGCTTGCCTTTGAGGAACACTACGACACTTTACTTTTCCCTTCAGGCTGTTTCTGGGTTCCATTGCTTGTAATCCATAAACTGTACCTCTCTTCTCTCCCCATGGACCATCACTTTCCCAATTTTTTTCACTGGTAGGTACTTTTTAAATTCACCTTTTTTTTTTTTTTTTTTTTTTTTTTTCAGAATGTTGATCTTGATGGTTGACTTGATTGGCTTCAGAGAATCCTAAGAGGTTAGTACAGCCCACTTATGGGCATGTTAGGGGTATACAGAGACATGTTTTGGGGGACCCTGTCTGGCCTCTCACCTCTTCTTCTTTGGCTCCTTTTCTGTGCCCTGCTTTCTGGATACCATGGTTTGAGCAGTGTTTCTCCTCCACAGCCTTCCACCATGATATTTCTGCCTGGGATCCAGCAGACTTCAACCTCTAAACCCAAGAGCCACAGTCAACTTCTCTTTTAAATTGTGGACTTTGGATCTTTTGCTCCAGCAACAGAAAGCTGATTGATACACTAATTCATGATTTACATCACATTCTGGGCCTACTAGAAGGACCTAGAAATATTCAATAAGTGTATAAATATATGAAGAGAAGTAGTGTCTGAGAAGATTCATTCTTATCTCTGAGCCTCAGTTTCTCCATCTGTGAAGTAGAAGAATCCAAGGTCAGCTTCTAGGGCAGCTGTGAAGACTGAGATGGAACACACAGTGTCCCTGGCACATGCAGACTCCCCAGGAATGGTGGCCTCTAGTGGGAGGCGTTCGAATTCTGCCCCAGGTGTTGTCCTCCATCTTCATCTTGGCCCCCACCCCTGGGAGAGCGAAACTGTGGGGCAGGAACAACGTGGAATGAGACATGCCCCTGTGATTTCCAAATCAGAACTGGTTTTTTTTGAATGTCTTTCTGCCCTGAGCAGTACAGCTGTGTTGGGGATTTAAAATCAGGACAGATCTGCCTTCTAAGGAGAAGAGAGCTTGCTGTACTGATCTTTGAAAATTCGTGCTCTTCCTTTGGTTGTCTGTGCTAGATTCTGGATTTCTTTTCACAGTACTTTACTCCCTCCCAGTTAGCAGAGATCATATTAAGCATCAACTTACAGAATTCGGAAGGGAGAGAGAAATGAATTCATGTCAAGATCTCCAGAGTGTGTCAGACGTACATACTGTGCCCCCTTCTCTGCATACCGTGTGCTGGGGCTGTCCAGAGTTTATTTTTCAGCCATGCCAGCAGGTCTGGGAGAGGATGCAATGGAGAAAAATGGATCAGGGCGGAACAACGTATCATGGGGAGAAATTTGAAGCCCATCAGTCAACAGACAAGTCCACAGCCCCTCTCGCTTGGCTATCCCCTGTGGGAGCCGGATCACCCTGTCTCATAATACGCTTAATCCAACTGTGTAAATTCAAGAAGTTCCCAGGACTTGTAAAAGATGGGTACAGAGTGGCCTATTAAAATAATTCAGGCATTCAGGACATTTACAAAGAAAAAAATCAGGATGGCTTTAAAATAAACCACAGTTAGTTTGTTCCCAATATGTCCCATGCCAGTGGAAGCCATGCGTGTCCACACTGCGACCACGCTGCCTTCGCGCTCAGTCGGTCTGCTTTCTTTCATGGGTGGGCTGACCCTCATGTGGTGGGAAAGACCCCAGGCAGGAATGAATGCAGAGCGGGTTTGTTCATTTTGGACAAGCAACTTTTATTTGGGACTCGGGTCGTCCATCTGGAAAATAGATAATTAGACTTTAAGTAGTGAAACATGTATTTGATTTGCAGCTGATAACTCTGTATCGCCCCAACCATAGCAGACATCACTAAGTATGCTTGCATGCCTCTATTCTGTGGCACTGGGATTGAACCAAGGGCCTTTGCATTTTATATGGTCATGTTATGTCGCTAAGTTGCCTGGGCTGAGCTTGGTCTCATATTGCGCCTGTAACACTCAGCCTTTCAGAGCACTGGATGAACAGGCATGGCCACTTGTGGTGCTGCAGTCGGTCCTTTCCTGCGGACAGCACTAATCAATCCTTTTCATCTTCTTGCTGAGTTCAGTTTGAGCCTCAGAATGCTTCTCAACTCCACACAGCCACCACCAATCAATCACCGATAGCCATTGATAAGAAATGCCTGTCACTCCTACAACAGACGATTTTTGATCATTCTTTGCATTGCACCAAACTCAGATGGGGGAGGCAATTATATACAGCATCAACACCCTACATGAGTTTGTAGAGGAAATTTCTACTTTCATTTATACCTTCAGCCAACCCTTATAAGCCTCCCCCAAAAGCCCTTCAGTATGGGCTAAGATTTCCAAATTACAATCTACATTCAAATTTTAAACAAAAAATGGTTGAATCACTCATCCCGTGCAAGTGGGGGAGACACAACTAATTGCATGGAAGCAATAAACAGGGCTGACCTCAAAGTGACCCGAGGAAAACTGAATCATCAGCAGGATCTGACTTGCAACCAGGAGAGATAAGGAAGCCACGCTGGCCACCCCGTGGGGTCTCCCTGCGGACAACACGTGCTTCATAGAGGCTCGTGCTCCTTCCGGTGCCAGATGAGGGGAGCCACCTGCTTCTGAGAAGACCACCTCAGAAAAACGTGAAATTGTGGCTCAGGCTAAGCAGAATGTCCCGCAATGCCTTGGGGCTGGCACTCGCACCTTGGAACTGGCTCAGCTGCCAAGAGTGATAGTGGGCTAACGATCCCCCCAACATATTTGCACTTTGCTCCAAGAGAACTATTTGTCCAGAGGAAAAAAGTCTGACTTGAGGTCCTTCCAGTCTGCTGCAAGGACAGCTGGGTTCCTCAGAACAGCGGTGGCATCTGTGAGCTTGCTTCTCACCAAAGGTTGCTGGCTGGCACCTTCTTTGGGCACACTGCTTCTGAGACGGTTTATGGGACTCCAGCACCGCTGTTTCCACGGCACAGAATCTCCGTGGGTTTGGTTTACAAGCTGGGATGTTCCGAGCCTTGCCTGTGAAGATGCAGAAGCAGGTGGTTGGGCAGGGCGGGGGGGGGGGTGCCGGGAATCCTGCGTGCCATCTCTTTTGTCTAATACGTGCATGTGTCTGAGTAATATTACCCGAGATACTGCACACCGAGCACTTAGCGTAGGGCCCAGAAGGTGGAAAGAAGCTGTAATGGGAGGTATCAAGTGGGTAATTAGAGGAGCATCTTGAGTCGGCTGCCTGGCTCCAGCTTCCTCTGCTCTGTCCTCCCTCCACTCTCAGCACAGTGATGTTGTTGGTGGTGATGAAGCCTGCGATACCAGGGTAGTGATGGTTTGGCCATTATCAGGCACCCACTGCATGCCGGGAAGTGTTAGCCTGCATCACCTGACGCCAGCCTTCTTGTGGTTATAACTATCAAGGTAGCAGTGTTAACTGAGGGAGCCGGGGTTTGAACCCCGTCACTTCCCTTTATCCACTTTGTCCTGCAGTGCCTCAGGGCACTTACCCAACCACAACCGATAGGGGACCCTGGGGACATCACCAGGAACAAGACCAAGAAGGTGTATGCTCCCACCAAACTCCTATTTTATCATGGAAGCCAGTCAATAAAGATAGAAAAATTAGATGCCTTCCGGAAACAGGAAGAACCTTTCTACAACGACTGCAGTGTGAAGGAGAAAGAGCAATGGAACAGCCCTGGTGAAGCCAGCCCGTTTAAGGAAGCTGTGTTGAGACTCGAACTCGGAGAGCTGTTCTCAGGTAAGGAGATCGGTGCTCAGCCCCTCAGACATAAGCAGGAGCTCTTGGGCTAAGCGAGCTCCAGCTACTTTGTGCAAGCAAAGCTCCGCTGAATTCTTCCTCACAGGGACTATTCACTGAGTAACAAAGACCAATTCAGGGCTCTGTGGCCACGGCTTGTAATGTTAGACAGTCCCATCATTCCCTTGAGAGGAGGCCACTAGGACCCACCCACAGTCACCCTGGGCTCAGGCAAGAGGTTCAAAGCCCCTCCTGTGCCCATCCGCGAACAAGAAGGTGCAAGAATTTAGGAGTGGAGGGGTGAGCTTGTGTCTTGGTTTCTTTTCTCTCATTGACGGAACAAAGTACTGGTTGCCCAAAATTAAAGGCAGGAAAGTCTTATTAGCTCCATGTGTGGAGGTTTCAGTCCATAATCAGCTGGCTCTGAGGCAGGCTGTCATGTGAGGGGCAACAAGTCAAGGCAGCAGAAGACAGCAACAGCAAAACGCAGGAGAGCAAGGCCCTTTTCCCTCTCATATTGGAAGCAGGTTACCCGCCCTCAGGTGGGTAGAGCAGTCACGCCATCTGGTGCCCTCTTCCACAGATGTTGACATGGTGAGGACCCTGACCCCCTACTGAGCCACTTAATTAAACACTTAACTTCTCAAATGGACACAATGAACAACATGCTAGGGGTCAGGGCATATCCTCTACACCCCAGGATGTAGTCCTGCTGAGTCACTTCAGGACTTCTGAAGTTAACACCATGTATGAACCATCACAGCGTGGCAGTTTCCCAGACCTGCTCTGAATCCTGGCTCTCTGCTGTCTCACCGCCTCATTGGCTCATCTCCTAGGACTCCAGCTCTTCCAGCTTCGGCACCCTCGCTGTGTGGTTAATGAGACCTCACCGAGCTCAAAAAGCTGCATGCCCTCCACTATAGTTTGCCGTAGGCCTAGCAGAGCGTGAGTGTTGACAAGATGGTGGATATTATTACTATCATTATGAAGATCATTTCACCTCAGACAAAACTGACAGGGTGATGGCAGAAGGACCTGGCGTGAGGAGCCCTTAGACTCAGCTTCTAGTTCCAGATCTGATTCCAACGCACTGGCTTATCTTAGCAGCTCATTCCCCACAGGCAGGATCTGAGTACCAGCTCTGGTTTCCAGGTTCCTACAGCTATAGAAGGCGTCGAACCGAGGGAGAGCTAAGCCACCCGCACCCATATATCTTTCTCAGTAGAGCAGACTCAGTGCCACAATGATACCTCACGCATCGGCGCATGCCCAGCTCCCATGTGCCAACAGTGACTTCAAAGCAAACTTTCTTCCGCCCCAGAAGCCAGTCTCACTTGTACACGAATCACACAGCTGCCTGCAGCCAGGTCCAAGGCCGGGTGGAAGCAGAGCCGGCGTCACATCCCACGATGATTACACCTCGTGATGGATGAGCCAGCCTGTTGTGGGGAGGAAGCTCCTGCAGGTTGGGGTGACCTTGGCGATGTGTTTATTTGACAGCCCAAGGCAATGAGTTCACAGAGAAGGAGGACAAGAGGAGCAAGGGAAGTCAAAGAAAGGTGATCCAAGAACAAAAGCATCCTCTCCAGCCCGCCAGAGGCTCATAAAACCAGAAGAGCAGATGGTCACGTGAACACATTGAGAAATAAGAAGAAAATCAGAAGCCTAGAGACCAGAGAGGTGGGATGGCCAAGAAGTTGGCACTTTCTCTGTCGTAGAACACAGACTCGTTCATTGTTATTGAATCCACCAGGCATGTGATAGACCCTGGAGAAATGTTTATCAAATTAACGCAGGACAGGGAGAAATCATTGGGAACAAGTGCCACCAGAGGAGAGTCAAGGGAGCAAGGGATTGTGGGAAGTGGATCGGATTGGGATTGCGACAGGAGGGCAGGAATGAGGGAGGCACCGACTCTGACAAGGCTCCCAGAAACACAGAAGTGACTGGAGGTTGGGAGGGGAGTCAGATGAGGTGGAGACCGCACTGAAGTCCATTTCCCTGAAGCTTTAGTGACCTCATTTCACACAGGTCGATTGCTCCACCATGCCACAAACCCAGTGACAGATGGAGGTGTCTCAGCTCCGATGGTCCCACAAGGACCCAAGCTGCTGATGGCCCTGACAACTGGGAGTTGTGTCATGCAGGGCTGCGTACGCCTGGGCCCAGCTGCCTGGTGCCTAGGTTTCAGGATACCACCCAAAACTGTACAGAGTCAATCAACTCGCATCAAAGGCCAATGACGTTTTCTTTACAAGAATTTGAAAAATCAAAAACTTATG
>NW_004524655.1:1511919-1533037 GCF_000260255.1 Octodon degus
ATATATATATTACCTGCAAACTTAATAGCTAAAGAAATTTGGAGGCGCTGAATATGTTTATGGCATAAACTGTGAAAACTGTGATAGGCTTTCACAGGCAGGCACTCTACTTGACTCCAACCTTGTAGGATGCAAACATTTCATGTAGTTTGAGTGGGGTGTCATGATAGCACTGTAATCCCAGCACTTGGGACGCTGAAGCAGGATTGCCATGAGTTCAAGGCCAGCTCAGACTACGTAGTGAGGCCTTGTCTCAAAACAAACAAAAAGTAGTTTTGTGTACATCAAGGTGCTTCAATCACACTCAATAAATTGCTTTAAAAAATGAAAGAGATTCATAATAAAGCAAAAAAGACAGAGGTTAGATGCAAGGAGAAGATCCCTTTGGTTTTCCTCAATATCGTGCAGTTCCTTGAAGTGGGGGGGGGGAGACTGTGAAGCTTTCTCTGCAGAGCTTCAAAAGGTAATTGAGATGTTTTCCTGTACCCCTCAATTTTATCTGAAATAGATGGGGAGGAGCAGAAGTGAAAAAAAGCAAGAAAATATCAGAATTCTCATCCCACCAGGGCTCCACACAGTCTCCTTGTCAACTGAGCAGATCTCCCTTTCCAGAAAGAGGCCTATCGTTCCTAACACAACCATCCACCAGCCAGAGATCTCCGCGGGCAACCAAGTTCCACACCATTCACGTCATTGTTATAAAGGTACTGCGCATGGTAATGACATTTAAAAACTAAGACTGAATAAATATACTGTAGCCACCAAGTAGAGCTGAGTATCAAGGGCAATCATAGATCACCCAGAGTTTGGAACATGTAAGAGCAGATGTGGCAGATTGTAGTTCCAAACAGATGCTCAACTCTTGTAACTTATTCTTGCCCTGGGAGTTTGATTTTCTTTCCACTGAAAGAAGGTGCGAAGTTTCCACTATTTGAATCCAGTTGGTTTGTGAATGTACTAGAAATTGGATTCATTGGGGCTGGGGAGAGAGCTCGGCGGTCTAAGAACCTGCCTGGCAAGCACAAGGACCCGAGTACCGTCCCCGATACCACATGCCGTGCTGAGCCACCAAAACCAGGCGTGGTGGTGTATACCAGTAATCCCAGTGCTGGAGAGGCTGAGACAGGAGGGTTACTACAAGTCTGAATTGCACAATGAGACCCTGTACCAAATTAAAAATAAATAAATGTTAGAAGATATATATATATATATATATATATATATATATATATTTTTTTTTTTTTTTTCAGTGACTGCTCGTGACAGATACTGTCCCCAAGGTCATGGCCCCATGACCCTCTCAACCAGACTTTACAAACGTCACCATCAAATGAATTAATTCACTGGGGCAGTTAGAGGGCTTAAGACACAATCACCTTCCAAAAGCCTCAAACACACGTGAGGTTTGGGAGTACTGTTTAGATCTAAACCCTTGCATCGCTAGAAGGCCCGCATGGGCGCTCTGCAGAACCAAGGCAAGGGATGTTACCCAAGTAGTTCGGGCCAGTGTTCTCAAAGTGTGATGCCCGGACCAGCCATAAATATATCACTCAGAAAAGTGTTAGAAATGCAAATGCTCAGGCCCTCATTTCCAGTCTAGTGAGGCAGAAGCCTGCAGGTGGAGCCCGGATGTGGATGTTTCCTAAGCCCGGTGGGTCACAGCAGTGTTTGACAATCAAGGCTCTGGGACCTTGAGTCTCTAAGTGTGGCCCCCAGGCCGGCAGGCTTGTCACTGCCCAAGAAGCAGAGAAAACGGCAGACTCTCAGATCCTTGTGAGACCTAGGGACTCAGAATCTTGTCTTAATGACATCCTCATGCAGGGAACCCATCCCAAGTTAAGGCCTGAGGCGCGCCAATCCCAGCCATCGTTCTCAAACTCAGCTGCGCCCAGCGATCGTGCGGTGCGGGTTTTGTGCTTGTTGGTCTCACCTCTAGGGAATCTGGCTTATCAGGTTCAGATGCTGAGGTTTTTTAAAAATTCCTCCAAATGATTCCAATGTGCAGCGAAGTTTGAGAACCCCAAGAGGCAGCGTCTCAGCTCAGCCCTGGCCCCCAGGCTGGGTGTTTCCCAGGGAAGGAGAGAGAAAACTTGACTCTTTTTGGCACTGTGGCTGCCACTGTCTCTACCTGCCTTCAGTCAAAGCAGGAGGCCTCCCAAATCAAGGGCTGTCAGTCCACCCCCTGTCAACAGCTTCAAATTCACTCAAATGCTGGAGGCCCAAGTTCAGAGGGAGGGCAGGGGAAGGGAGAGGTTTTATTATATAAAGCCCTCATTCTCAGAGGTAGAGTATTAATGAATTTCAAAACAGACTGAGTGACAGGGTAGGGTGTGGGCAGCAGTGTGGGCAATAAAAGGACTTTCCAAAAGTCCCACTTATGGCTTGGATGGCTTGTCACCCACCTACCCACCCACATGACCCCAGAAAGGTAAGAGACAAAGGCTCATCACGGAGACAAAGGCCACGAGCCTGCAGTACACCTTTGCTGGACAGGGAAGGATGTGCCCTTAGAGGAGAAGGGACTGGATCCTCCGGGACTGACTGTGTCATTGGCTCTGTCACCCGCTCTCCAGCTCCGTTCTCCCCATTGTCTTCTCTGACTAAGGATTGTGACCCTCCCCTGACCGGCTCAGCACCACTTCCAGTCAGTCACTCACAGTCCCCGCTGACAACCCCAGGTCAGACGGCCCTCAGTGCCCAAAGTCCCATCTTGCCCTGCCAGAGGGCGGTGTGGTGTAGGTACAGGTGGCTTCTCAGAAGTCACCTAGGGCCTGATACTTGTCCTTTTCCTTTTCTCTCCCTTTCTCCTCACCTGACTTTTATTTGTAGTCTCCTTTCCCACTCTCTGGATCGCTCTGTCCTAGGCTTTCACCAACAGGGGAACAGAAGGCAAAGGTTACCTGACAGCGTAGACTTCAGCCACCTTTCCTGAGTAAGCTCTTCCCCAGCAAAATAAATCCAGTGACACTTCAAGAAGGACCCTTCAGAGGGCATTCGCTCAGAACACCCACGACGCCGCTACCTCCACTGCCCTTGAAATCCCTCCCTGAACTTGGCTTTTGGCAGTGTCCGCCTGAATTGTGCAGGTAACACATAAAAAGGCACCTTTATTTATTCACTTACTTTTGTTTCACCGCTGAATTTTAGTTGAGTGGCCCCAAATGAGCATAAACAAGTGAATCATCTACTTATTCCTAAAGATCATCCCTTTCCCCAGGTTCAATCTACCCATAAAGTTTAGAGGTCTAATAACAAGGGCATTGTCCACACCACCACAGTGAGATGCCGTGGCCTTCCTGCTTCCCTTTCACAAGAAAAGAACTTCTACAAACACTCTGCAGGAAGACAGACCCTCCGGGAGGAGTATCCAGCCTCTGAAATGGAATGATTGGTGGGGCCATGCTGATTTAGAGTGAAGATTTTTTAAATCACAAACTGAAACAATGCATTGAGGATACCTCAGTCCTTATCAATGAACTCAGCCATGTGTTCTTTTTTTTGTCTTTGTAACAGGATTTGGGACAATCCCCGCTCTTAGGAACCCAACTGTTCTGAGCATCTGTCCTCCACAGGAGAAAGGACAAAAGAAACAAGCTCAAAGGAAACTTGACTCAAAGGCTGGCTGGATAGCTCAGCAGACTAAAGAGCCTGCTTAGGCAGGCACAGGGACAGGGGTTCATCGCGGGTATACTGTGCTGGCCCTGCCCCCGGGGTGCTCTGAGATAGCAATTGAGACTAGGCGTGGTGGCACACACCTGTAATTCCAGCGCTTTGGAGGCTGAAAACAGGAGGATCACTACGAGTCCGATCTACATAGTGAGACCCTGTAGACCCTGTACTAAATACATAGAAAAACAAAAACAAAAACAAAACTTGACTCAGTGTTGGAGAATGATGTTGGGTTCTCTGTTTTATTTTTCTGCAGGGACTCCTATCATTTCTTATCTTAAAAAGAAAGACTCTTCACACCCACTTAAATCAATTCAGCGAGGAATTTCCACATTCAAGACCCTGTTCCTCTAGGTATGTGGGAATCCCTGGCCGTGTCAAATGTGATTTCGCATTTCTTTTCCTTAGAGGGTACTCAAGGAGGGAGACGGGACTTGGGGCTGCCCAGGGTGCTGTGTTGGGAGCGATCCTGGTACCCATTCTCGGTGGGTAAGGGCAAGGTTGGCTTCTGTCTTGCACTTGGCAGGCAATCTGATGTTTGGCGAATGGAAAGAAAAAAGGGAAAGAGGAGGAAACAAGGAAGGAAGGAAGGAAGGAAGGAAGGAAGGAAGGAAGGAAGGAGAGAGGGAAGGAAGGAGAGGGATGGAGAGGGAAGGAAGGAAGGAAGGAAGGAAGGAAGGAAGGAAGGAAGGAAGGAAAGAGGGAGGGAGGGAGGGAGGGAGAGAGGGAGGGAAGGAAGGAGGGAGGGAGGGAAGGAAGGAAGGAAAGAAGAATGGAAGGAAGGAGAAAAAAGAAAGGGAGAAAGGGAAAAAAGAAAAAAGAAGGGTGAAGAAGGGAAGAGGGAAGGAAGAACAGGAAGGAGAGAAGGAGGGAGGCAAAGGAGAGAGGCAGGCATATCGCGTGAGTGGGTAAATTCGTGAGCTGAGCCCTACCACCTAGGCATAAGGAAATGAATCACATAGCCCTGGATCTCAAGTAAACCATCAGAGTGGGAGCCAACCCAGGTGGTTTCTGGGATTTGCTCCAGGTCTTCACCCCTCTGACAGCCACAGTACCACCCCACGGACACATGGCTTATCGTGAGCTGCATTTTGTTCCATTCTGAGCAATACAGTGGGCCCACGTGAACATCAAGGGTAGATGGAAGAATTGCCCTAGGCTGAGGGAATCTAATGGAGACAGGGAAGCCAGAGGTAATCCGCCTTTCTAAGGAGAACATTTACCTATAACGGTGTCTGAGACAGTAGAAGAAGCATGAATGGAGTCTGCCCAGTGGATGGTAGCAGTGGATCTGTGTCACCTTCCTGAGATTGATCATGGGGAGAAATCCCCTTGTTTTAGAGAAATAAACCTTTTTTTATGATACTGAGAACGGAACTAGGGTCCTTTACATTGAGCTAAATCTTCATGCTTTCTTTCTTTCTTTCTTTTTTTTTTTTTTTTAATTTTTGACACAAGTTCTCACTAAGTTGCTAAATTACCCAGGATGGGCTCAAACTTGCTGTCCTCCTGCCTCAGCCTCCCAGAGTGCTAGGATTACAGGCCTGTACCATGACATCCAGTAGAGTGTCACTTAAGATAGTTGGAGAAGAGCTAATAGTAGACAGAAATATGCAGGAGATCTGAGCTAATTGAATTAATTTCTTTACATCCAATTTGATGGGCTAAGGATAAATCTCCTAGTTCCTACAGCCTGTGTTCTAGAAGGAGAACTTACTTCAGGGATGCTGTCAAACTTGGTGACAGATGAATGGCTTGGGACACAGTGAGATCTGAAATCTCAGAATATTATGAATTGCTTCACCCTGGGTCAGTCATAGAAATTTCATGGCTTTTACACTGGAAGAGCAGGAATTCCGGGCTCATTTCTGGAATGGTAGCTTCCTGTGAAATACACCTGTCAACATTCCTGATTCTTTGAAAGATGTGCTTTAAAAAAAATACCCCAAGAGGAGAAATCACCTCAACTCTTAGTCCTCAGGGTCAGGTCTATGTAGGGAAGTTACGGTGATGAACTAAAAGAACAGATGCGGCAAAACTGAAGGCTTTCACTGGAGTAGAGGAGAAGGATTTACTAGCCCACTAGATTAAAATTCCTGTACTTAAGGCATATTTCACAAACGCTTAATGGGGTTTTCCCACCCGTTAAGAGCCAACCAAGGGCACAGTGTTCTATTTTAATAGGGGCAGTAACTTCATTTCATTTATAGACTACATGGATAGAAAAAAAAATTACAAGGCCGTTCTAGCCAGAGAAAACATGACTTAATGCAAGTACTAGAGCAATATACTTGGAATAAAGACCTGTCTGTACCTTCAGTGGTTTTGCTTCCTTTCTCCCTTTTTGGGAGGAGTTGGTGATTTGGAAGAGACAGACCATGCCATCGATATCTAATGAAGTTAGCACTTCGGGGGCAGGGCCCCTGTTACAGGCAAACACCATGAATTATAATTAGAGAGCAGTCTATTTAGACACAAAGACGTAGAGGGTCAAACAGAAAACCCTGCCAAGAATCACAGCTTTTGCCTGAGAAATATTAGTAATTGGTTTAAAGCAAATGATGTTGGAATGGGGCAAAGCCAGGAGAGGTAATGAAATGTGATCTTCAATCCTAGTGACATTTAGCAAATGTATACAAACGCTGGGAATCATTTTGATAGGGAGGGGGGAGGGGGAGAGAGGCAGGGAAGAGGAAGGGAGGGGAGAGAGGAGGGAGAGGGTGGGAGGAGCAGCGGGAGGGACAGGAGGGGAGAGGGAGGGAAGGAGGGAGGGGAAGAAGGAGAGGGTGTGGGGGAGAGAGAGGGAGGGGGAAAGGGAGGGGATAGGTGGGAGGGGAAAAGAGAGGGAAGGGAAGAGAGGAGGGTGGGAGGAGGAGGGGAGGGGGAAGGGGAGAGGAAGATCATCACATCCACTACAGTGAGGGACATTTAACTTTTGGTATAGCTATAAAGTAGGTATAGCATTTATTCAGGGAAATTTGGGGGGGAAATCTTCATAAAAGTCTCATGCAGGGCTTGGGAGATGGCTCAGTAGAATAAGCGCTTGCCTGGCAAGCTCAAGGGCCTGAGTTCAATCCCCGGTTCCGCCAAAAAAATAAAAATAAAAAAGTCTCGTGCACATGTGGCGCGCCCGTCTCTAGTACTGCATCTTAATCACTTTCCTGATCAATGATTACCATCCAAAAGGAGGCCAGGCTGAGTTGGGCTCACGCTTTGGGAGCTTCAGTCCCTGCTCGGTGGACTCCAGCAGACTGGCCGTTAGAGCAGGAGAGCGGCTCCCTCCAGGCCTCGACCACAGCGCCAGCCTCTTCTGCTCGGCCCCGCCTCCTCGCAGCAGGTCCACTGGGGTGCCCCCTTGATCCAACTGCCTACCAAACACGAGGAGCTGCAGGGGTCATTTCAGATCTAAACCACGGTACTCTATTTTAAGGAAATAAGCCATATTCCATAACGATACAGAGGTAAATGCAAGGATATTTATTGAAGGGCTGCCCACCAAGCATAAAATAGCAGAACGTCTCCAAAACACCTGCCATATGGGAAATCGGATAAAGTAAATCTGCCAGTGGTGTGCCGCATTTACTTTTTTCAATTTTATTTTATTTTATTTTGAAGAGTAAAAACAGAAGCAAAAACCCATAGGAAAAAAAAAAAAAGAAACTGGGTACCATACAACAATGCATGGGTTACAAATTGTCAAAACAGAAATGGCTAACTAACAATTGTTGTATTATCTATTTTTATTATCAAATCTGTTGCTCAGATTTTTTTTTTTTTTCTCGGTATCGGGGATTGCACTCAGGACCCTGCGCTTGCCAGGCAAGCGCTTATTCTACTGAGCCATCTCCCCCGGCCCCAGTGGCTCACATGAACGAATATAGTTACGCAAGATTGAGGAAATAATTGCATATTGGCATTTGCTTTCAAGAAATGTTAGTCTTTTGCCCTTGTCTATTTTTTGTTTTAATTTATTTTAAAGAGAGTATAATAATTGATAAGACATTACAAACAGGACACACTCAGAAGACCAAGGTGAGAGGCATTGAACGATGAGTTTTGTACTACACACTGCTGTCTTCAATGTAGTTGCTCAGATCACCGATAGCAGCATATAGGGTGAGTCAAGGTGAAAATTCTGCACATTACTATTTTCAAAAAAACTGATGGAAATTATAAGTACAATCATCTCAGCCGTCCTGTGTGTATACCGGCATGTTTTTCCCTCCTTCCTTTTTTCTATCTTTTCTCTTTTCTCTCATCTTCGTTGTAAGGAAATATGTTTGTAAGTGAGACATGAAAAGATGTCCCTGACATAGTAGGTCAAAAGTCGCGAGTGTCAGCCCCTCCCCTGGGGTGCGCTGAGATGGCAGTTGAGACTGGGCGTGGTGGCATGTGCCTGTAATCTCAGCACTTGGGAGGCTGAAGATAGGAGGATCACTATGAGTCCAATCTGTGTAGCGAGACCCTGTATACCCTGTATGAAAAAAAAAGTAGTGAGATGCTTTTTTAAAGGATGCTCTTGTTTACTGTTATGTGAAAACAATATGCATGTAGGTATAAAAAAAAGTACTAAAATATATTGAACTTCCAAAAATAGTTATTCTCAGTTTGTAAGATCACTAGAAATATATGTGCCCTGGCGGTCCATGTTTCATTTCTACACTGATAGGATTTTAAAATGAACCCAGACCGTTTTCCAGTTATAGGAAGCAGCTACAGTCATTACAGTGAGGGGAAGGACAGTCCAGCTTAGAGCGTTCCTTGCTTTTTTCCTAGAGGAATCCTAGATGCTGCGTTTAGCCTCTCCCTGCTCTGAATCCCAGCTCTGCCATTCATACGCTGCTGGCACCCGGGAAGCCACCAAGGGTCCATAGGGCTGTCCTTTGCTGTGACCTAGGGGCTGGTATTGAAGATTCCATGAAGTGATGCAGCACAGGGTCTAGCACCCAACCCCCACAAGGTGTTCTGTTAAAAGACCAAGCGAATGCCCTGGGTGTCTAGCAGTGGCCGTGAACAAGATGGACACGGCAGTCATAGCTGGGGAGCCCTCCCTGGGGGGGTGCAGAGGGCACCTACATGAGGTCTGGCTTGCTGCTCGGCATGGTCTTCAAGAGAGCAGAATAGAAGACAAGTTGTCTCTTCCTAGAACGCCTGTCTTCTTTGGGTCTTTACATAGGAACTACGATGCGTGACCTAACTGAGCACCTGCTGTGTGCCACACACTCTTCTAGCTCTTTAACAGAATGATTAGAACAAGAATGGAAATAGATATTATCATGATTTGACCCATTTTCCAGGGCAAAAAGAAACCTAAACTAAGCCACGTGTGGTGGTGCACACCTCTAATCCCAGCTTGCAGGAGGATCAAACTTTTCAGGGCCAGCCTGTGTGCGCTGTGTCAACTTCCACAATACAAAAAAACAAACAAACAAAACAAAGCAAAACGACCCCCTGAGCTGCAGAAGAGTTCCCTTGCTTGGTCTTAGGCACCCAGCCGGTTGGAAAAGAGATGACATTGAGTGGCTTAACACCAAGGCACACATGAGTCCCATGGTTGCCGGTAAGATCTGGGCTGAGAGAGGATTCAGAGATAAGGGGAATCTCCAAAGCTGTCACAAGGGATTGGTGGGGTCCCCAGCTCAGGTGACCACCATTTTTCTCTGTGTTATTTATCCTAACGCAATGGCTGAGTCCCTGCCTGGAGTGTCTGATCCAGCAGGACCAGCACTGCCCCAGGCTGCTCATCCCCACAAATTTCCAGGCGATGCTGGGAGTTTCTGGGCTGGAGACCCTGCTTTTTGTATCACTGTGCTGAGCCCTCATTGCTGTATATCCCTTGGACAGTCAGGGACCAAGAGCAAGGCAGACTAGAAGCAACCTGATAAGTTAGGACCCTCAGCCTAGTTAGGACCCTCAGCCTCACTCCAAGGCTCACTTCCTTTTGTCCCTGGGCCAGGGTCAAAACTGAAGAACAGGTCTGCCTGACTTTGATCTGTGCAAAAAAACCAAGAAACTCTCCTTTGTTAACATCAAAAGTCCCCCACAGACAAGGTAGCCCCGCTAAGATTGTCTCTTCCTCCACTCTTCCAGCCTGCAAACACCCTCCCCACATAACCCTTAAAAGCCCTGTGCTTTGCCTTGTATACTGTGGTCTTGGTCTGCTAGATGGCTGGCTCACTTATTCCTGCCTCCAATACATCTTCTCACGTTAGGTGCCTGGTTTGATCAATTGCAAATATGCAGTGCCCTGCCTTATCCCTGATCCTGGTGCAGCCAGGCAGGTTGAGCCAACTCCTGAGTTGTGTTTTCCAGAGCGTAGTGAAAGCATTTGTGGACTAACATACCCCATCGTCCTGTGGATTCTACCTCTGGAGGATTCAGTTTTGGGGTGTTGAAGTGGATAGTTAACTAGTGGTCAACTTGCTATACCCAGCTGAAATGAACGAGTGTGGTGCTGGGTGTGGGAGGCCCATCTGAAGATTGTTGCCAGCAGTATAAGAGGCAGAACAGAAGGCTGTGAGAAGCTGTTGGAAGCTTCCGGCTCTTTCATACTATTCTGCCAGAGGCCCTTGTCATTCTGGATTCCATAGTCAACTTGGTTGTTCTTGTCCCTGGAGGAGCTTGGGACCTCCTTGTCACTAAGAATGGCTATGGTTCATGTTGGTGGAGCCCTGGTCATCATCTTGAGTATCACTTCCTGGCTCTGGAGGAGAAGCTGATGCACTGCTGAGCTTTGTGGAGAAGCTTGTCTGGTTGGCTTTCCTGATGGGGACTCCACTTTTGTCATCGCTGGAGGAGCTCAGGACCTCTTTGTTGCTGAGGTTGGCTGTGGTACTTGTCGGGGGCCCTCTGGTGCTTTGAGTGTTGCTTCCTGGCTCCGATACAGATCCCTCAGCTTCCTGGCACAGATCCTTCATCCCACTGGCATAGACTTTGTAGCTTCCACCACTGACCTTTGGGTCTTTACAGCAAAGATCCATGATGTGGACCTGCTTGAGACTTTGTTGAGGGCTCGAGGCCTCCAGTTGCACTTGTGGGAGGCATTGTTACAAGATGAAGCTCTTTAGTTGGACTCACGCAGGATACTAGGATCAGGCCCTCAGCTGGACTCTTTGGTCTTTAGTGTGGGGACAGATTCCCTGTGGTTCTTGTATATGATTATTTGGGTCATTCCTTATGAGCTAATATTGTAAAAGGTGTCCCGTATTCTACTGTTCCCCTTTCAAAAACCCCAAACCATGACAAGTGTCCTCCACAGCCAATGAATGCGATGAGAGGGATTCTGCGCTCTTTCTGTATCCAGTTCACAGGAAAGAGGCCCCTTCTTGTAAACGCATCACAGACTTCAGCTCTTGCCTGTCTCACACACTCAGGGTCCTCTCCAAATACCTCCAAAAGGTCTCTTGGTAACCTGTACCGAAAGGAGGGAAATGTGAATCATAGAGATTTTCTATTTTCTCTCCCAAATTCTGTTGGTAAGGCTCATGAGCATTTTTCTTCCCTGTTTTCTTCTAGAACTTTTGGAATTGAGAGTCTTCCATATAAGTCTTTAATCCATTTTGAGTTGCAATGATGGTTGTAGAGGCATAAACACTTGCCCAAACTCATCAAGTTGTGTACAGTTAGTGTATGTGAAGTTCTTTGGCTTTGCGCATCAATTACACCTCAATAGAACTCTCAATAAAGTTGGAAGGCACAGACTAGCAAGGAAAACAGCTAGGAAGACTCAGCCCAAGGGTTGAAGACTCAGCCAAAACAAGTTGTTTTGGCCACCATTGCTGCTAAAAATGGTAAAGAATCCAGGTGCATCATTTCTTCTGCTCTTTTAAACAGTTAATTCTGTGCTAGTTACTTATTTCTGCAAAAGTAGGTAAATACTGGGGTACATGTGAGGGTTGTTAGTTGCACTGTCAAGGCTTCTTCAGCATCCTGAACTGATTCACAATGTTGACTTTTCTTAGTCATTTTGTCTTTGAGGAAGAGCCAGCCTGTACACAGCATCAGATCTGGTGTGTGAGGCCAATGAGGACACACTTGTGTTTATGAGTTTGCCTTTCTGTTGGGCAGCAGGAGTCAATGCAGTTTGGATGACAGCTTCTAAAGACCCTCATGAAAAGGGACTTGCAGCACTGTTTCCAAACATGGCAAGAATGATAAGTGTGTTCAAAGCAAGCAGATCTTTTAAGGAATTGATGGCAATGTGACTTTTATTGTAATACAATTTTAACATTTAAGCACTCACCACATGTTTTAATCACTCTTTGTACGTTAAGTTTTGTTGTTGCCCCTGCCATAGCCACAGCATAATAGCAAAATGGTGTATTAGAGAGATGAACTCTACCAACTGCCAGTTTAAAGAAAAATGAAGACTCCTGTAGGGAACTGCTCAGACCAAAGCTTGGAGCATGTAAAGATGTTTCTGGGCAGCGCTGGGGGCACAACCTCTTTGTCAGAACAGGCACCCAACAGGGAATGATTATACAGCCTTGAGTTAGTGGTGGACAATTACGCATGTACTAACGAGGCCAGTATGTAAGAATGTAAATAAGTGATAGCAACATGTGTAAGAAGTATACAATAAAGACACTGGGAGCTCTGGGGGCTCTGCTTTGCTCCTTGCTGCCTGATGCTGTTGCTGATGGCTTTCACACATGCATTCTTTAACCTGGGGACCTCAGCCATGAAAACCTCCCTTGGGCTCCCCACACTGGCCTACAGCCTCTCCACAGAAGTTGAAGCAATACAACTTAAAGGGAATTCTAAAAATTAAAGAGAATATTTACATACAGTTTCCAGCACTTTCAATTCATTGAAATGAATGTAATCTAGGTCTATCACATTAAAAAAAGTTGAAAGTAGACATTTTAGCTAATCAAATATTCACTGATGCTAATATTTTGGAGAAAGGAATGGTGTCTATTTCTCACTTTTTGGGAGAAGTGTCTAGAAAATAGGATAAAGATTATACATTTTATAGTCTTTTGTTTTTCCAGTATGAGAGATTGAAGCCACAGCCTTCACATTGAACTGCATTCCCAGCTTCTCTCTTCTCTCCTCTCCTCTCCTCTCCTCTCCTCTCCTCTCCTCTCCTCTCCTCTCTCCTCTCCTTTCTTCTATCCTCTCCTTTCTTCTCTTCTCTTCTCTTCTCTTCTCTTCTCTTCTCTTCTCTTCTCTTCTCTTCTCTTCTCTTTTTTTCCTTCTCTTCCCTCCCCTCCCCCCCTCTCCCCTCCCTTCTCATCTCTTCTTCTCTCTTCTTCATTTTTGAGGCAGGGCCTCACTAAGTCAATAAGATGCCCAGGCTGTGATCCTCCTGCTTCAGCCTCCCAGAGTGCTGGGATTACAGGTGTGGCCAACCTCACTCGGCCAGATTTTATACTCTTATTCTCAAAATACATCTCCACTGCCTCTGAAACCTGGTGAGCGCTCAGCCCACTCATTTCAGGTCTCCCATCTGCTTTCCAGCCAGCATGACCTTTTCTTACCATGGCTGGAATTTGACTCGAAGGCTTCCCTGGAGAAAAGATTTCTGCTATTAAAAGTAGGTTGAACCCCACCAGAATAGATCATCTCAATGACAGAAAAAATATATTTCCCCTTGTGGGACTCAGTAAAACTATTTTCAAGTTTAATAGAGGAAACGGGCCATAAACATTTTAATTTTTTCCCTCAATTTTCCCCTATGTCCTTGCATGAGTTAAGACATAATTTTGTATCTTTTGGGTTCATAGAAAAGTACAAACCTCTCCCCATTTTATATCACTACCTCTAGGAAAAAACACAGACCACTTGCTCACACTGAATTCTCCAAGGAGAATATTAGATAAAGGTTCTAACAGTCTTCCTATAAGCCTATACTTTGTTCACTTATTTTTTTGAGACAGGCTCTTATATAGTTCAGGCTGGACTCGAACTCACTGTGTAGCTCAGGGTGTCCTCAAACTCAGAGCGATCCTCCTGGCTCAGCCTCCCAAGGGCTAGCATTACAGGTGTGCATCACCACACTCCTTATTCTATTTTATGTCTATTTTAAAAGTTACAGATGGGGTGTAGCTCAGTGGCAGAGCACCTTCATGACAAGCACGAGATTGTGAGTTTGAGTCACGGTAAAAAACTATATAAATAAAAATAAAAGTTACAGATATTTGAACGGTCTATCAAACTTACACAAAGCCGGGCCTGACTCAGTGGTACATGCCTGTAATCTCAGCACTTTAGGAGGCAGAGACAGGAGGATCTCACAACCAAGTTAAAATAAATAGGACTGGGAACTGTAGTTTAGTAGCAGAGCACCATTAAGTTCAATCCCAGGTAATGACAATAAGATTACACACAACTTCATCCTACCCATACCTTCCTGTGCTTTCCCACAATAGTGTAACCTTCTTGATAGATTATTTACCAATTTGTCTTTTTAATTTTAATTTTTGTTAATACATGATGCAGTACATAATGACTACATTCATCATGGGATGCAAATGAGTTTGGTGCATATGACTAAGTTTACAGCATTTGGGGGTGGAGGTTGGGGGAAAATCCATAAACAAATGTGATACACATTGCCCGGGGTTCCCTCTTTCCCTGAATACAGAGTTACACAAACACTGCGCATGGATGGGTGGAAACCTATGGCTCTCCGCCCTTCACGTCTACCCAAAGCCCCCGGGAGCTTTTATACAATCTCGATTCCCAGGCCTGGTGCCAAATCTACTGAATTAGATCTCCAGGGGGTAAGTTTTGGGCAATTTAAGAAAGGGCAACATGAGGACATTCTTCTCATCCTTTATCCCCAAATCCCACCATCGTTAAATCACGGACTGAAGCTGGCTTCATGGCCTGCACTTGAGAGATGTCCCTCCGTCACTAAGGTGTCCCAGGAAGGCTCAGCAAGGGCCCAGCAGCTGTAGAACTCGGGAGCTCTTGCCCTTCCTGCAGGGCCCTTTCGGGGTGAGGCCCCCCTATACAGGGCTCTTGTATTCCGGTACCTAAAGATGGAGCACACCGGGAGGAAAAACAGCTCTGTTCCCCTGAATCAACGGCTTAGCACACGCAGTGCTCCGCCCCAAAAGTGGAATTCTGTGGGTCAGTCCAGGAGATGCTACTGACGGTGACTGCATCCCCTCTCTCCTGGGCCCCGTGCCCTTGAGTTCCAAAAAGTTCTCCCTTGGAGAAATCTGTCTAAACCCTCACCTAGCCTGGATTAAGGTGTCTTTCGGCATTCATAGCCCCATCAGTATCGGAGACGCGCATGCTGGCAAGCACTGACACAGACTGGGCGCTGCTGGATGGGAAGTTCGGTGCCACCCCAGCCCCCTCCTTCAAAGAAACCGGAGAGCTCGAGGAAGCGACCCACAGCTCGGCGACAGGAAGGACCCGGGATGGCCAGAGGACTTAGCGGCACGATAGTAATCAGAGAACTGGAGTGGAATTGCCTGTGTTGTTGTCTCTGGAAGCGTCCAGGCCAGGCCGGTGGTCTGACATCCTAATTAGTTAATGGACACAAGAGGGTTTGGCATGTTTAGAAAGGAAGCTTATTGGATCAGCACTGTGAGGTGCTCGTGTTTGGGGTACGCTGGCTCCTCTGAAACTGTGGTTCTCAACCTTGAATGAGCATCACGCGCCCCGGAAGGCTTGTTAAAACCCGGAAGGCGGGGGCTGCTCCCGAAGTGGCCCCTGTGGAGGGGCTGGAGTGGAGGGGGCTGGGAAGTGAGGCTGAAGCTGCCAGGGAGGGAACTCCACGCAGGAGAAAGGGGGGGGGCAAAGAGCAGGAGTGAGGGGTGCAGAGAGAGCAAAGAGCAAGAAAAAGGGAGAAAACGTACAAAGGAGAAGGCAGGACAGCAGCGACCATGAGAGGTTGAAGGAGGGAGGGGATGCGGAGAGAACGGGACTGGAAGGGAGAGGACAGCCACGGAGAGAGGGGGCAACAGAAGAAGGAAGAGGAGGAAAAGAGGAGGTGGGAGGGACAGGCCTGCGATGTGGAAGACCTGGACCGAGGTGGCAAGGGGTCAGTGCTGCCATTTGGGAGGTGGCCTCAGCCTCTACAGATTGGCCAATTGCATCTCGAGTTTCCACACAGGCTGCCTGGGCATCCTGGGACCCACGCTAGTTGGCCTCCACTGGCTGCTTGTGTCAGTGGCTTGCGGAGCCAGGACGGTTCTGGCAGAAGGAGAAAGCCACAAGAAAGCGGGATGGAGCCCCCCAGAGGCCCCACTTCCCACCTTGACTGCTTTGCTTGCTCCTGGGTCTTCTCAGCTCCTAGACCCCTTCTGGCTCCCTGCCCTGCTAGAGGGACTGGAGAGAGCCCAGGATGGAAACCACTACCCTCCCCTCGGCAGCTGTCCCGCCTTGCTGCCTCCTGGAGCTCTCTCTGCACTTAGGAGCACACTGGTCCCCACTCCCAGCTCTTGGAAACCACACTCTGCCCCTAGGGCCACCTTTCCAGCTAGGGCATCTGCAGGATAGAAAGCCTGAGCCACCACCAGGAGCGTAAATCCTGGCCAGTGGAGCAGAGCTGCGGCTTGGCTCTGCCACCTGGTTCCAAAGAGACAGAAAACAGGTCCCGGGAGACGGACTCTGCTGTTAGGATGAAGGAATGAACAGGCCATGTGGGCTCAGCCTGCGAAGCAGACTTGTGGAGTCGTGCCTCCCTTGCCATAAATCAAGGAAATTAAATAGAGTGCAGGCTTTAAGGGGCACTGCTCAGACGCCTAATCCACATCCCAGGGCTGCTGAAAAGGCGCCCTGCCCAGCAGCCGAGCAAGAGGGAGGCCGTTCAGCTGCCTCTGCCCTCCCTGGAGCCTGTCCAGGGGCTTCAGCCTGCTAGAGGTGCATGCCATTCACGCTGCTGTGCCATGCAGGACCTAGGAACATAGAAGTTGGGAAGAGGTGCCAAGACAGGCTTCTCCTATGGCTTCCTTGTTAAAGATCTGGAAACTGAGGCCAGACGGAGCAAAGTCGTGCAGAGAGGCATCATTATGCATGGAACCACAGGCCAATAAAACTGCAGGTGCCCACTGAAAAGATCAGGAAGCAATTCAGAGGCGCCAGGGTTCCAAATCATGAGGTCCTGCCGAAACACAAGAAGGGGAAGGGGACTGTTCCTCGGAGGAGGCGGGAACTATTATTAAAACAAAAACGTGGGCTAGGGTACAACTAAGCCCTCACTAAGCACACTTTGGCCCTGGGCTGCACCCACAGCTCTGCAAGACAGCAAAAGAAACAACACAGATGCACCCTTGTATAAGTTTTTGTAAAGTTTTGTCAGGCAATCGAAACAAGCAGACATCAAGGAGGCCAGCAGGAAGACCCCACTGCATGGAGAAGAGAGGGCAGTGGCAGATTACTGAGATAGTGGTAGTCAGGTGGGAGACCAAACCCTTCACAGCAACCCTCTCCTGACATCCTAATGACAGCGTTTTCTCAAATAAGAAAAGCAGGGCACAGAGATGAAAACGATGACTAGGGATGGGAACCCAGCCTCTCGAGAGTTTTCCTGAACCTAGGGCTAGCCTTGCAGCAGCAGGAGTTGAGTTTCGGTGACATTTCTTCGAAGGCCAGCTACTATGTTGAAAGCAGAGAGGAGGCTGCCTTTGAACACAGGGATGGTGGCCCTAGACAATATGGAAAACCAGAAACCTGCATTTGGAACAACAGGAGCTGGGCAGGACTGGGCTCTCTGGTTGTAGTTTGCCAGCCCCAGGACCATCATGTTGCCAGCACTTTGTTTGAAGGCCTCACAGGTAGGAAGCACTCAGTAGGTACAGGTATAGGTGTTGCTGTTACGATGTAGCTTTAACAGTATCTGATCATAGAGCTCGGGTCTCACCTGGGGAGCCTGATACAGCTGGTTCATCAGCATCTAGATGAATTTTCCTTCGAACCATAAGCATTCTCAGCGGCCCTGGGGGTGGGGCCCGGGTGACAGCCCTCAGAGAAGCACTCAGTGTTTCTGTAGGTGAATCACGGGCCAGAAAGGAAGAAAGAATTAAATCAGCACCAGGGAAGGTGGGAAGGCATTGGCAGCAGTCCCCAGCAGGACAGGCTGCAGGGCCATGCTAGGGCACCCCAAGAAGGGACAGCAAGGGCTATACATGGCCATATGTTGAGAATAGACAACTGCACAAAAGCACCTGCAGTGGGCCAGGTAGGTCCCCTGGGTGCATGCAATACTCCCAGCCACCCCTAAATCACTGTCCCATGCTGGAGCAGAGAACAGAGTGCTGATGTCCTTGAGCCATTCAGTCACAGACCCTGAGCCAAGATCCAGAGCTTGAGAGACAGGGAACAGCAATGGCGGCCAGGCTCAGTGTGACCAGGGCTGTGACAGAAGTGGGTCTGTGTGGAGGAACCAGCTGCCCAGCCAGCTCTGGCTGGTTCCTCCAGGGCTCTGGAGGAGGTTCCAGGCTGCATGATCCCAGGATACAAGGATCTTGGAAATCTATGAAGCAAGAGCACACGACCGGGCTGGGGAGATAGCTCAGTAGAATAAGCGCTTGCCTGGATGACTTTAATGGGACCTCCAGTTTGGATAATTTTACTCCCAATTCCTGCTGCTCTTTTGAAAGCAGTGGTTAATGCTTAAAATTATTCTTTTTTTTTCTTTTGATTTTCCCACAATTTTTTGTCATTGTTTTGTGTTTTTGTTTTTGTTTTTAAACTAATCTTGCACATTTATATCTGGTAACCTGAAAAAGTCATCCGAAGATAACATCATGCAATGCAACACCCATTGTTGAATTCCTAGTACTTTGCTTCATGAAATTTTGTACTGTTTCTCATGCTGTCTTTTTTTTTTTTTTTTTTTTTTTTTTTCCTGTGTTTTAGGGAAGGATCTACAGGGTGTTTAGGGTCTCACTACTAGATCAGACTTGTAGATGTGCCTGTTTACAGCCTCCCAAGTGCTCGGATCACAGATGTGCGCCACCACGCCCAGTCCCATTTGCCATCTCAGTGTGCCCCCGGGGGCGGGGCTGGCACGGCAGGCCTGGGGATCAAACACCCTGTCTTTTGTATTCTTTAAAAAATATAATAAGAGCACAGGACCTGATCTACCCATGGTGCACCTGTGCCAGGCTCAGGATCTTCCATCCTCTGTCCCTCCCTGTCACCTCCAGTTCTCTTGTGCAGCCACCCTGAGTGTAATGATGAATGTCTGCTAAAATCCCCTGGCGAATTAGTTCTTTTCCTCCTTTCTAGGAGTTCAGCACTGATCGTGGACACCTCTTCTACAGCAAATATAGCATCCTGGTCATAACCACAATAATATTCATGTAGATTTCCTGCCATTCCACGGCTTTCCAAAGTGTCACACGCATGTCGCAGAGGTGGAAAGTGAGGCTCAGGACAGCTAGGTGAGGCTTTCCCCCAAATTCCAGACTGGTGAGTGGAAGGGGCAGAACTTAAGATGCCGCAAGCCTCGTTACATTTGGTGGTGTGTGTAAGTCAGAGAATGAGTACATAAGGGAGACTTTTTCTCCTCTGATGAAGAAGCAAAGCAACAGGGAGGGCAAACGGTGTGTCCAGGGACACACGGGCAGTGCACCTAGGCTGGGGCCAGAATGCTCTTGTTCAAGGTGACAACCTCTGAGTCGCCTGGCGAGGAGCCCAATGCAGCTTCCAAACTTCTCGCCGACTTGCTGTCCCATGACCCCAGGACTGGAGGCTGCCACCCTTCCGGTGGTTCCAGAGCTTGTAGCCCTCCTTGAGCTGCTATTCAAGTAGAACAGACACTTTTTTCTGTTCCACTGCGCCGTTTCCTTCCTTCCTTTCTCCTTCCTCGCCTACCTTTTCTTCCCCTTTCCCTATGCTTCGGACTTCTCTCCATAACTAGCTAGATGTACACAGCTTGCTATTGCGCAGCAAAACCCGAAGAGCCCTGTCTTCTACCTCCCTGTTCTTGAGCTGCTTAATGAAAGAGCAGCGCAAGTTACCCATGAGCCTACTCAGCGTAAGCATTTCGCACGCCACAGTTCATTATACATATTCAAAAAGCAAACACTCTTTCTCTTGTTTCCTCCCAAGCCCCGGCCACCCCCAATTACTGTTCACAGTTTACTATAGAACTTTCCAGGCATTTAAAATTCCTACTTAAATTCATGCATTCACATACACAGGACAATGATAATTCGAACCAGAAGTGGGACTACTTTATCCTTATTATAATATGACATGGCTCACTTCAGGGGATGTTGTGTAGATCTCTGTGTGGGCTGCTCTTCAGTACCCATAAACATAGCCTCTTCTTGCAAAGGATTATCGAATATTCTACTTCTGAACGTATCTGAATCCATCTATTTAATCATCATCCGTTCCTGAGTCTTGTAGCCCACTGCCTTTCACTTTGAAAAAGAGTATAACCCCAAATGTCTTTGGACATACACTTCCTGGAAAGTATTTTGCAAAGCTACATTGGCTCAAAGAGGAAGTACCTGAGACCCTACTTTCCACGCATCTGACAATTCCATCCCACCCCGTTCCAGCTAGACTTTTCTATGCCCGGGGTGGGGGGCATTAACATGGAAAGTTGACTGTGCTTTGTATGCGATTTATTTTTACCTGTTTCTGGGGCATAGAATCGAAAACGGAAATGGACATGATTCTTACTTTTCAAAAGTGGAGAGATTGTGGTTTTTGTTTTCCCCACGTGGGAAGGTCTTCATGAAAGGGAATTGGAGGCGCAGGTCTCCACCTACTCCTAAAGGGAAAGAAGGCGCTCTTCCCCTTGGCAAAGCTTCCATTGACAGTGGGCACTGGTAAGTTTCCCCATTAATGAGAGCGGCTTCCCCACTCCGTGACTTGTTTGTCTCCTCTGCTTAGCTTCTGCCTGCGGGCCCCCAGCTCCGTGAGATTCCACTATAAACACCACATGGCCACCCACGCCCCACCCGGCTGGGGATGACTCAGTCACACACTCATCTCTGAGTCATGAGCGAATGGAAATCGTGAGTCAAGCCTGGCCTGCGCCCAGGGAGTGACAGAGCACGTCCAGAAAATCAGGGATTCCCCACTCTGCCAAGGAGGCGCGAGTGGAGACAGCCGATTCGCCGCGGTCAGGCGGAGAGGCTTCCGAGCTCCGGGCGGCCAGGCCTGGCAGAAGGGCTGATTGTTTGGGGAGCACAGAAAACTGTGAGAGAAGAGATCTGGCTTTAAAGCAAGAACAGTCGGAGGGGTGAAATGAGGGGGTGACAGGGTGAACTACTAGAGTCTCGCTGGGGCCGCGCTCTTAAGTCCGCAGGGTATTTGAGAGTCATCTCTCTCCCTGGTGAATGATCCGAGCTACCCTTGGGAAGCAGTTGCTCTGTTCCCAGCTCCGTCCTAGGCACGTGCAATGCTTTATTCCCTCTGATTCAAAGAACAGCCTTTGGTCTAGGCGTTACTTTTTTTATATATATAATTTTTATTTATTTGAGAGAGAGAGAGAGAGAGAGAGAGAGAGAGAGAGAGAGAGAGAGAG
>NW_004524655.1:1533174-1544486 GCF_000260255.1 Octodon degus
GCTAAGCTTGTTCTAAGTAGGTGCTTTAGACCACTGAGCCATCTCTCCAGCCCCTAGGCATTACTTTGATGTGATCTGGGCATGGAAGAAACAGAGTCTCAGATGAGTGCTTTTTCCACAGGTAAGAGAATGAATGATTGTGATCTGTGCAAAACAAAAGGCCCCAGTGCAGGTTAATTATCAGGAATACAAGCATTCCCAGAGTCATTTGGCCTCAAGTTTTAAATTAGTTAACTTTTGCTGCAGTACAATGGACCCCTCTTAAGTTATAACTTCAAACTACAAGCACCTCTTACCTCACAGTCCCTGAAGGTCAAGAGTCGGAGGTTCTGGCCCAGAGCTTCTCATAAAGTTGCCCAGAAGCTGGCAGATGTTGGCAAATGAACTGCAAACTCCTCTAAAGGCTTGATGGGGGAAGGGTGATTTCCAGGGTCCTCTGCACCACTGTGGGTAGGAAGCTGCAGCTACTCGCTGTGTGAGTCTCTCTGTAGCACTGTTTCCAATATTTCTTCTCCAGATCCACCTGAGAGGTAGAGAAGAGAGAGACAGGAGGAGCCTGGAGGGGAGCCAGAGCCAGAGCCAGAGCCGGACAGAGACAGAGGCCTGTTATCTCTTTGCTCATGAAACCTCAGAAGTGAGGCACCCTTCCTTCTGCTGTGTGCCACTGGTCGCACAGACCAGTGGGGGTAGCAGGGTTGGGGGTAGCAATATGTGGGGAATGCATTGAGATTCCTGGGGCTTTCCTGGAAGTGGCCCTAGTGGAAATAATTTGAAGATGCATCTCTTAACCACAAACTCTTAGAGGCCTCCCTTTGTTTTAAACGTTTAAAAGACAGGATAGCACCCATCAAAACAAAGGGAGCTTCTACCTTGATTCCACCTGAGGAAATCACCCCCGATAAAGTTGACTCCCATGAACCCCTTGCCCTCAACCAATAGAGAGGTTGCGAGGTCTGGCTCCTTCCGCTCAATTCTCCACTCTGTTTTGCCCTTTCAGCTCTTCTGAACAGGGAGCACTTCTTTCCTTTCTTCCATTTCTCTTTCCCTCCCTCCCTCCCTCCCTCCCTTTCCTACCTTGCTCCTCTTCTTTTCTTCCTTCCTTCCTTCCTTCCTTCCTTCCTTCCTTCCTTCCTTCCCTCCCTCCCTCCCTCCCTCCTTTCCTCCTTTCCTTCTTTCCTTCCTCTTTTTATCCCACCCAGGCTCCCAGCCTATTCGTTGGTGACACCCACATCTGGGGCGGGTCATCCCCTTCAGTTTCCTGGTGGACTCTAGAACCAGTGGACTCTTTGGCCAAGGTGAGTCCCCCCCCATGACCCCAGGCAGTGGTACTACACCAGAGCTCTGAGGGAGACGGTGGCCTTGCAGGTTTCCACCTCGGCTAGCTGGCCCTGCCTCCATGGCTGCAGCTTTCTGCAGACACCAGAAGCCCCATTTCTTCCTCTCTGTCCCTTGCATGCCTGACTTGTCTCTGATTGCAACTGCTGGAAGACCCTGAGGACCTACACCTATTTCCAATGCTACTAGCCCAGCTCACACCTCTGTGCATAACCCTGCTGGACACATCTCACATTTTAACCTTAGAATCCTTCTTTTTTTTCCTGCTAAGATGTAAGTTTCATAGAGAGTGAACTGGGCACTGGTTCTCACATCTCTGTTTCCTCACACTGCAGGACAACCCTGTAAATAGATGTAAACATGGAGAGGAACAGGTGGCCCACTTCAGGAAACACAGAAACCCCTTGGAGCACAACACAGGGGAGTACACCGTCAGCATACCTATGACTGTCTCATTCACCAGCACTCTTTGCCTCACTGAACAGTTTATGCCCTGCTAATGAGCATGCTCAAGTGTGGACTTTCGAAGGATGCTCAATGGATGATTGCCCAAGGCAATGAGATTTCAGGCTTTTGAGTAAGTCCCTCCCTGTTTCCCAAGTCTGATCTCTCCAAACCAATCACAGTTTGCTATTTGAGTCATGTGATGCTGAGTTTGGAATCCTCTTTATGACACTGTCTCTACAGGAAGCTTCATTGGCTCTTCTTTCTGGCAAACGATGGTAGCATAGGGTTAGGTTTTTAAGGCAGTGTTTCCCCACATGAGTGAAAGCCAGTAGCCAGTTACTCCTGGTAGTAAAGAAGAGAGGCGGCAGGGCTGGCAAGGATTGTAGCACATCACGCACTAACACCCTTGTCCGTCCATTCACTCATCCATTCCAAGATCTGTTCCTTGTGCTGAGGAAGGCTCTAAGGGTACAGAAGACAATCAGGCAGGATGTCTCCTATCGAGGAGCCCACCATTTAGAAAACCAAATAAAGTAACCCAAAGAGGAGCAGGATTCTTGTTGCTGTGTTTGTTGGCTCTGAAACACAGTGAACTCCTTAGTTGCCGACTGCGATCCTCTCAGGTGCTCCCACCAGGGCTCTATGCACTATGCGCCTATTGGAATTTTGCTTTTTAAGTCTAAACTTTTCCTCTTTTCATTGCTCGCTGAGGGCCGAGCTGAGGGAGCACTCCTCCACGTGCAGGCAGCAGGTTAAACAGTTACGATGATTCTGTTTGTTCACACTTAAGAACAAGTATTTTCAGGCAGCATCTTGGGAAGAAGGGCAGAGTAAAAGCAGAAAAAAAAACATTTAAAGAATCTTCTAATCAGACCATATTTTTAAGCTCAAGGGAATCTTGTTTTCCAAAGAAACTTTTTATGAAAGAAGAACTGCTCTCCCTTGCCCCGGTGGGCGAGTCCTGCTCGCAAACGTTTCCTGAAGTGTCAGTACCTCACGCACAGGGGCGTCCATCTGATCTGCAGCCCATAGCTCAGGGTGGAGAGAAACAAATGAAGCTTGCCTCTGTGCTTCTCAGATGTCTTTTTGATGCTATAATTACAGATGCATGTGGAGGGAGAGGGGACACACCGATTGCAGTGCAGGAGGCAGTTTGTTGTTTGTATTATAGTGTGTGGGGGTCACTTATTTATTTCCTAATAACATTAAAGACCTAAAGGAAAAGGTTTTCAGGGCTGGTAAGATAGCTCAGTGGGGGCCAGGGAGATGGCTCAGTAGAATAAGCATTTGCCTGGCAGGCCTGAGTTCAATCCCTGGTTCCGCAAAAAAAAAAAAAAAAAAAAAAAAAAAAAAAAAAAAAAAAGATAGTCAGTGGACTAAGCACTTGCTTAGGCAAGCACAGGGACTTGGGCTCGATGCCTGGTACCACATTCCATGCCAGCTCCACCTCCAGGTACACGGCGATGATGACCAAGTCCTAGCGTGGTGGTGCACACCTGTAATCCCAACACTGGGGAGGCTGGAAACAGGAGGATCCCTAGAAGTACTCTTTGCATAGTGAGACCCTGTACAATAAAAAAAAAAAAAAAAGAAAGTAAAAAGAAAAAAGGGAGATGTTTCCCTCGAAGAGAAGATCAGTATAAAATATATGCATAATGGTACAAAAAGTATTTCTGGACCAAAAGGAGGAGAATAAAAAATGGCCCAGTAGGCACTGGAGAGCTGAAAAATCTAGAAGCATCATGAGCTAAGATGCTGGGCTGACTGCAGAGTCAGCAGCGCAAGTATGTGTTGGAAGACTGAAGAATTGGAGGGCTGTGTCGGAGACAAAGAGCCCTCCCTCCCTCCTTTTTATTCCATTCAAGCTCCAAGCCTATTCATTGGTGACACCCACATCCCGGGCGGCTCATCCCCTTCAGTTTCCCAGCCTCTGTGTCAATCACCACAGACATCCAGAACTTTATTAATCTTCTAGCTGCTTCTTCCTCAGGGCAGGTTGAGCTATCACAATCAGCAATCACAACCTAGAAAGATATTTGCACTTTTATTACTGAGTAGGGATAGTTGGCCAACACTAGATGAATGCAACTTTACTTTACTTTCCTATTGGCCAAGCCCAACTGATACAATGACACGCAAGTGACACTCATGGTGTCACCTCTGAGGTGACATCTGAATCAACAGTTAGAAGCGAAGAGGCAATCTTCACAACCTTCACCTGAAAGAATGTTTCAGGCAGGGCAGGAAGTCAATGCAAAGGTCCTGAGGTGAGCACCATGCCTGATATGTTTTAGGAATAGCAAGGCCATTTATGCATCTGAATGAGGAGACAAGGAGAGGGCCACATAAAAAAAGAAAGCAGGGATAAAAGGCCGGCAGAGCGTGAGTGGGAACGAGGCGGCTTTGGAACAAAATACGGTTGCAAAAGCAATTCAGAGCAACATACTCAGAAACGGGCTTTGTCCAGGCGTGGATGCGCTCATGCAGAAAGGACCTGTAACAACTTATTGTTCATGGGAGAAGAACTAAAATCAATATGCAGATAAAGCGAGTAGGAGCCCTGGCTTGCATGCACACGCCTACAGGCGTACACATCTGCGTGCACATGGTGACCACAAGCATGGTGTCACGGTGTCCCTCTTGAGAAGCAGGAGTGATGTAAGTAGCGAAATGGTGACAACGGCAGCCTGGAGCGTTGGGCCGATGTCACAGGAAGCTGCAGCACTAATGCTAATGAATTCTGATGATCTGGAGTGGTCATTAGACTAATAAGCCCATCTCCAAATTAGCGTGGCGGCTGCAGCCAGCCAACATTTAATCAAGCCGCCTTCATTATTTTCGACACGGCACACTTGGCGAAAGTGACTGGGAGAGACAGGATTGGGACCCTCATCTGATAATTTTATCACTTGCCTGCTGGAGCGTGAAGGAATCGGTGTGATGAAGTTGCTCTGTTGGTTTTTTCTCTGCCAGAAGGGAGCACCGGGCAGAGTAAGCCTTCGATTCCCATCTAATTACACGATGTCTGTCTTTTAAAGAAATCTCTTGTGCTTCATTTATTATTTGCTATTTCGAATTTACTCTTAAGGCATTGCTGACCTCCGAGTTTCTCCGCTCTAGTTCCTCCCATTCCCTCCCCACCTCTCTCTCTCCCACCCAAAATGGACTCACGCCCTTTGGTCAGCAACCTTGACCTTGGAAACTTCAGCTCGGGCGACTCTACACAGAGACAAGGAGTGTGGTGCTGATCAGAAAGGTTCTCGAAAAAAAAAAAGGTTCTTGAGCCATCTCTTGAGACTTCTAGCAAATCCTTCTATCTGTGCCCTGCTCTGCCTCCATTTATGCCCCGTTCGTGTTACTGCCCGCATCTCTGTCTCAGACCCACTCACCTCAGTTTCCTTCAAACTCTGAGTTTTAACTCTGCAAGCCTCAGGGCCTACAGAACTCCTGAGCTGCAGACAAACTGGGGCAGGTGGTCACTATGTCAGAAGTCCACCATCATGCCTGTTTTCCCTCCAGCGTCTGTTCCCTAAATGTCACTGGGCTTTATATCACCACTTTTGATAAAGGGTGAAACAGCAAGCATTTCCCACGAGCCTCTCCCTCTCACTCCATCGCCACCTCCTTTTTTTCTTCCCACTAATTCTCTTGCTTCCTCTCATTAAGAAGAATAGGTGATTGATGCCTTGAAAAGTTCCATGGGATAATTACATCTAACCTCAGACTTAAAAAAAAAAAAAAAAAGAATTAAAATTGACTTCCCAGACTGTATGGGTGGGAGGAGCTCAATGTGGAAACTGAGGCGTAGAGTGCTAAACGCCACACTTATGATACTACATGGCCTGTCCCTGGTGGTCTCTTGCTCAGGACTCCGGCCAGCATGACTGGAAAAGCTGCCCTCTTAAGCACTGTCCAAGATGGCTTTGCGGGGAGCTGCTCATCTTTGGATTTTTCCATAAGACAAAAAAGAGAATAATCCTCATGTTTTCTTCCTCATGAGAAGACTTAGGTTGGAATGAACAAACACATTATAGAATGTTTTCTCGGGGAGAGCAGTGAAGCCTCATCATCCTGTTTGCCCGCGTACTTTCCCTCTCAGGCATTTCTTTTTCTCTTCCTTAGAAATGACACCATTATACATCCTTGTGTCCATGCATGTGTGCGTGCGTGTCATAAGTCCATGTGTCTGTGTGCAAGCACATGCATATTTTTGTGGACTAAATGCCCCTAGTTTGCAAGAGGAAGTGGCCCTCTGTAGGCATAAAGGGGGTAAAACGCTGCTCCTTCAGAAAGAACGTGCGGTTCACAGCTGTTCTTAACCTTTGCAAACATTTCTGTCTAACTCCCGGGAGGTCTCCGAGTTGGAGAATTGGAGAATTAGGCCACCAAGCTGCAGAAATAGGGTGGAGGGGGAATTAAACCAGTCAACACTCCATTTGAAGGTGATTAAGTGGTTGACAGGAACCTCCTTGTGGGTGGGTCGCTTGATCAATATTTACTGAATTCTTACATGAGATGCCATCCTGAGTCTTTAGAAGATGTCATTCTTGTAGCAGAGGTAATGGAGAAGATGCCTAGAAAGTCAACATGCCCTCCAGGCAGGGAGAAATCTATTTCCTGTCTGAAATTCTAAACTCAGCAGTCATTTATTGAGCATTTACTAAGGCACTAGGCACCAAACACACATGACAGTACTCGTTCTTTATCCTAGGGAATACCTTCCAAGACCCCCAGGGGATGCTTGAATGCTCGGATGCCAACCAAGTCAGTATCACACTGTTTTTCTGCTATGTACCTGTGATAAAATTTAACCTATACTTAAGGCACAGTAAGAAGTTAACAACAAAATTATCCTTACAACTAACAACAAAATAGCACAATTACAGCAACATGCTGCTCTGAGATAGCTAGCATCCCTGCTGTTGTATTTTGACGTCATTGTCCTGTATCATAATGAGAGTGATACCACTCAGGCACTGCCCTGGCCCCAAGAGCCAACCTGAAAATCTCGAAGGCCCCCAGAGACAGCGGGTTCGTAGCAAACAGTGAAGTCGAATGGCTGTGCTGGATGACTAAATGACCTACGTCCCAGGCAGGTTGGAACAGGATGGCACGTGTTTCTCACAAGAGTGCTTATCTCTGGGGTTTGCCATTTAACGTTTTCAGATCACCATTGGCCGCTGATAAGTGAAGTCATGAAAAAGGAAACTGGTGACAAGAAGCAGAGGACTTGTACTTTGTTGAATTTGATACCCATCTTGATGAGGAGTCCGAAAAAGAAGAAAGACAACGGCCGGACTTCTTTGGCAATGTTCTTGACCTATAGTTAGTTAGTTAGTTAGTTAGCTATTTAGTTAGTTTCTTTCTTTCTTCCTTCCATCCATCCTTCCTTCCTTCCTTCCTTCCTTCCTTCCTACCTTCTTTCCTTCCTTCCTACCTTCTTTCCTTCCTTTCCTTTTTCAGATCTCATCATGTCATTTAGGCTGGCCCTGGCTTGCTATGTGGCTAAGGCTGCCTTGAATCTGTGGTGATCCTCCTGTCTCGGTCTCCTGAGTGATGGAATTCCAGGCATGCTCTACTACACCCATCTGTAATTATTTTCTGACCAATCCCAGCTGCCCTAAAAAATCACACCCTGAGTTCGAAGGGGCTCAGTTATATTGCAGTAACAACCCCCTCACCGCATCAGTGGACTGAAATGACAAAGGCTCGTTTCTTATGCAGGCAGCATGTCTAGCCCAGGTGGGCGGAGGCTGTTCCATCCTCACCTCAGTTTAAGAACCCCCATAATGGAGGAACTATCACTTGGAACTATTGATTTTCTGTATTTACAGCTTCTAAATTTGTATACTCAGCCAACTTCAGATCAGAACTCTTGGGTGGTGGAGTGGATTACCCTGCACTGAACATAGACAGACTATGCATAGATAACGTTTAAGTTGCTTCAGGTATCCTAAATGATCTGGAAATGATTTAAAACACATGGCAGGACTGGCAAGATAGCTCAGTGGTCTAAAGAGCCTGCTTAGGCAAGTTTAGGCAGGTGCAAAGAGACTGTGGTTCGATCCCCCATGTCACATACTACACCAGCCACACCCCCAGGGTGGGCTGAGCCAGCCACAAAAATAAATAAATAAATAAAATAAAATACATGGCAAGTGTGCACAGGCTCTACGCAAATACCTTACCATTTTGCATAAAGGAATTGAGCACACACAAATTTTAGTATGGACAGAAGACCCTGGAAGCACTCTTCTCGGAATTCCAAGGAGTGATTGGTCAGAGGGGCAGAGGAAAAAGATCTCTGTTGGTCTCACACCAGCAATTAAATACCCTACTTAGAAAATTCATGACTCATCCTCTGGAATGAGTCGAAGGACCCCCACCCATTGAGAGGTCAGAGATGGCCCTACTGCATTTGGGAAAGATGGGGGGCCTGAAATAGTCGGCGAAGCATCCGTAAAACCATCACATCCTTCTACAGATAAATCCGTCAAATGTTTTAACACATACATTGGCAGCCACAAACATCCAGCAAAATATTTTGCTTCCTCTCGGGTGAACTCTGGATACTTACATACTTTAAAAAAAAAAAAAAAATCTGAAGCACAGTCGCGCATGTATGCAAAAAATACACCAAGAATGTTGCAACTTTAAAATATGCGGTGATTACAAATGAGCTTTGGGACTTACGCAAAAGTGGAATTGCGCAAGACTCCACAACGTTAAAGCTGTTGCGTAAACTGAGAGCCACCATGTGCTTTAAATAGAGATTACCCTGCAGGCAATTTTGCATTTTGATCCCATTCACTGGATCATGGGGCAGCTTTCTTTTTTTGATTTTTCGAGAAAGTTCCACGTAGATTTCCGTGATGGGTACTCTGTACTAATGTTGCTATTATTTTCCAAGGGCACAATGAATAAGCTCGTGGAGAAACATTTTGGCTTGTTTATTTTTCTAGAAAAAAAAATCATTCTGCAAGGAGAATTACCACAGGAAGGGACATGAATGCTTTTAAGGGCTTTGGTACATAGTGTCAAAATGCTGCCATTAGTTTGTATCAACTCAGATTCCCATCAGCAGCGTTATGTGAATGTCCATTTCATCCGAATGGTAAGTAGGTTTTAATTGTAAATCTGTGAGCAAAGTATCTTATTGTGATTATGGCTTGTGTTTCTTTGGTAACTAATGTGTGTGAATATATATGTTCAAAATACTCATTAGTGAGTTTTTTATTCTCTTTCATTTACTACTCCGCATTTCAATTCCATTTTATTTTCCTTTTTAATTTTACTGTTTTGCTTACCTTACAGTTTTTTTATTTGCTTATTTTCTGTAAAAGAACGCTTAACCCTTTAGTCTACACGTAGATTGCCAAAATTCTTTCCAGTGCTTCTCTTGCCTTTTGAAAAATAAATAAATTTAAAAAATAAATAAATGAGCACTATTTGGAGGGTCTGAATTGGTGTAACCTTTTTGGAAACAATTTGACAACATGTATGGAAAATTTTTAAATGGAATACTACTCCAACAAACAATCATACACCCAGGAATTTTTCCTAAGCAAAGCAACATAAACGTGCTAAAATAAACACCTGGTTATTTATTGTAGTATTGCAGAAGTGTTCTAGTCTTGGAAGCAACATAAGGTCATTAATTCAGAAAGACTAAATTGTTCTCCCATGTTCCTTTTTCACTGTTATTTAAATGTTAAATCTCAGTTACTATGATGAGAAAGATAATGACATCATTCTGCCATTTTTTTTTTTTTAAATTTCCTTTTTGGTTAATTAAAAATGGGTAGCTAAGCCAGGCTCAGTGGCATACGTCTGTAATCTCAACTATTCAGGAGTTCAGCCAAGAGGATCATGAATTCATGGCTAGCCTCAATGACTTACTGAGACCCGGTCTCCAAATAAAAATAGTTTTTATAGAAAAGGCTGGGAGTGTAGCTCAGTGGCAGAGTGCTTGTCGGACACACACACAAAGCCCCAGGTTCAGTGCCCAGTGCAGGAGAGGGAGGGAGAGAGAGGGAGGAAGAGAGAGTCTAAGAAGGACAGAGAGAAAGAGAGAGAGACAAATAGGTAGATAGGTGGGTGGGTGACAGACTGATAGATCAACAGATCAATAATAGGTGATAAATATAAACTTACACATTATATATAGAAAGATAATAAGAAAACAGTTAGATATTGTGCATATTATCTTGTGTTAGCTTTCCTTGCTTGTGCACAGGACTGAGGTACATAATTTTGACAAGGAAAGGTTTATTCTGACTCATGGTTCTGGGGGATGCAGTCTGTGGTCAGATAGCCCAAGGCAGGAGCACTGAGCAAGAGGGCCTGAGAGAAGGGAGCTGCTCACCTCGTGATAGTCAGGAAACAGAGAGCAGAAGGAGAGAAAAATAAGGAGGCCAGGGACGGGATCGACTCTTTCCATTCAGGACCCCTCCTGACAGCCCATGCAGCCATTGGAGGTTAATCCACCAGTGAGATTAATCCACCAATGAGATTAGAGCCCTTCTGATCTGTTCACCTTCCCTGTGCCCATCCCTGAACCCATGTGCCTTTGGGACCTTTCTGATCCAAACTGTCACGTGTGTACTTACATGTGAAGCAGGAGCTGGTGGATGTCTCTAGAAAATATGTGGCCTCCAGGTCACACATAGATCTTTAGTAACGACTTGGTCCAACCTCCTCTCCTAGACAGAGTGATTCAGTGGGGCATGGTGGGGCCCAGGCCTGGGGGAAAGAACAAGAGCAGTGAAGTAGGAGATGGAAGCCAAGGTCACAGGGCAATCGGGGAAGCTGAGTCACCACCAGAGGTCCTGTGCGCCTGGGAGGAAAATGCTCCATCTACAGCAGGCTCTTGAGGCTCCTCCCGCTGCAGCCAAGAGCGTTCAGAGCCCCACTGTCCCTGCCACCGCAGTTCAGTGTCCATTCTGTCCCCCTAACATGCCAAGGTGGCTCCTGCCCCAGAGCTCAGCTCATGAATATCTCTCCTGCGATGCTCTTCCTTGACACAGAGCTGCCTCACGATTTAACACTCAGGTCAAATGCCACGTACTAGGGGCTGGTGAGATAGCTCAGTGGTCTAAAGCACCTGCTGAGGCAAGCATGCAGGGCCCATGGTTCGATCCCTGGCACCACACACTGTGAGCTGGCCACATATATACACACACACACACACACACACACAAATGCCATATACTTGGGCACATCCACTGGCAGCTCAGGATTCTAAGTTACCACCTCATGCAGGAGTTATTGAGCTCATATTTCAAAGACACAGAATGAAATGTTGTTCTTTGCCTTAGAATCTATCTCCCTGGCTCAGTAGAGTAGGTGCTTGCCTGGCAAGCTCAAGGTCCTGAGTTCAATCCCTGGTACCGGAAAAAAAAAAGAAGAAGAAGAAGAAAAAGAAGAAGGAGGAGGAGGAGGAGGAGGAGAAGGAGGAGAAGGAGGAGAAGGAGAAGGAGAAGGAGAAGGAGAAGGAGAAGGAGAAGGAGAAGGAGAAGGAGAAGGAGAAG
>NW_004524655.1:1544586-1548953 GCF_000260255.1 Octodon degus
GAAGAAGAAGAAGAAGAAGAAGAAGAAGAAGAAGAAGAAGAAGAAGAAGAAGAAGAAGAAGAAGAAGAAGAAGAAGAAGAAGAAGAAGAAGAAGAGAGCAGGGCTGGGGAGATAGCTCAGAGGTGTAAGCACCTGCCTGGAAAGTGCAAGGTCCTGAGTTCAATTCCCACTACTGTAAGAGAGACAGAGACGACAGAGGCAGAGGACCAAGTGCTCAGTGAGGAATGATATTGTTTTAATATTTACCATTGAAACGGCGAAGGGTCCAGAGCAGGTTTGAAGTGAGGGAATGACAGGTTCCCTTCTGCTTTTAGAGAAGAGACAGACATGGAAATGCAATTCTAGCCACCGGGTGGTACTTCTTGAGTCACCCACCGTTTACTGAGCACCTTCTATGTGCATGGCCATACACGTGGGTAGGCATCTAGCTGCTGCGATGAAGAGGAGGGAGATGCGCCTGGAACACACAGATTCATTTCCTCTCCTTGAGATTCCAGATGGGGCATCCGAGTCTATACGGATATGGTGTTTCAGGCAGAACAAATCAATCTATGAGCTGGGCAGGAAGTTGCAAGGGAGAATGTTCTAGAAAGGGAAGCAGGGTCATGATTCTGAACAGTGGATTCAGGAGCCAGATACATCCCTGAGACATGTTTTGTTTCTTATTATTTGGTTTGTTTGTTTGTTTTTGGACTCAAGCCATATTTGAAAAATGTTTGGGCAGTGCTCAGCATTTCAGCGTTGGAAAATTTTGCGTAACATAAAGAACTTTAAACTATTTATTTAAATGGGCAAAATTTGGTTCCAGGGGCCCACTTGTGCAGACGCGAGCTGTCAGCTACTCCTGGTCCCTCCAGCATGCCGGGGTGCCCGCCTCTCCCTGTCATGTCCCACTGCTCTCATTTATAGCATCCCCGGACCTTGAATGGTCATCCTTCTGATACCTGATTTGGGGACAAAGACGTCAGCAGAAACCAGATTCCCAGACTTCTGAGGCCTTTTTGATCTTTACCTTAAAAGCAAAGCAGATATGCAGAAGCACTGGAAAAAGATGAGCAAATGGGTATTCGTGATCTGAAAAATAACTCCGATTTACAGCAAAAGATGCCACCGGAACTGTTCATAGTGGACATATTTTAAAAGCTCTTTGGGCTGGCCAGATAGCTCAGTGGACTAAAGTGGTCTTAGGCAGATGCAGGGACTGGAGTTAGATCCCTGGGCCTGCTGTGCCACCCCCAACCCCAGGGCATGCTGAAACAGTGAATGAGACTGGGCGTGGTGGCGCGTGCCTGTAATCCCAGTGCTTGGGAGGCTGGAAACTGGAGGATCACTCTGGGTCCAACCTATGTAGTGAGACCCTGTAGACCCTGTACTAAATACATTAAAAAATAGTAATAATAATAGTAAATAAAAGCTCCTAAAACCTGCGGAAATAATTATGGTATAGTTACACAATGGATTTTATTAGTTTTGTTTTGTTTCAATTCTAGCTAGGGCCTTAGTGTGTAGTCCAGGCTAGCCTGCAGCACACAGAAGCCTTCCTGCCTCAGCTTACAACGTGCTGGAATGACAGTCTTATACCATCCCACCTGGCCTACAGAATGAATTTTAAAAGGAGTTTTGTGTTTTGTTTTGTTTTGTTTTTTTCTGTATTTTACGGAAAAGTCTACAGGGTGTTCAGGGTCTCACTACTAGGTTGGACTTGTAGTGATCTGCCTGTTTACAGCCTCCCAAGAGCTGGGATTACAAGCGCACGCTACCATGCCCAGGCTCAATCGCTGTCTCAGTGCACCCCAGGGGTGGGGTGGGCATGGCAGGCCTAGGAATCGAACCCCTGACCCCTGTGCCTGCTTGCAGTCGCTTTAATCCACTGAGCTATTTGGCAGACCCTTTATTCTTGTTTTAAATATAAAACTACCCACACTAACAGGAATGATCCTGAAAAGTATGACACAAGAAAGTACACACCTTACCATTTCATTTAGGTCAAGTTTGAAAAAGAGGAAATCTAATTTCTGGTGTCAGAAATCCAGATACTGCCGACCCAGGACATCGGGAGGGAGGTAAGTACATTCAGTTGCCCACGGACACCGTCACGCAGTGTGTATAGTGTGGGACAGCTCATCAAGACAGACCTTTGGGATCTGGGCCCCTCGATGAAGACGTGTTCTCAGCAAAATCTACCTTTTGGCATTCTAAAAGTGATGCCCACTGCCCCGAGATGGTGGTTCACAAACTTGAGTGGGTGCAGGTTGGAGACACTAAGGGGCAAGAGACAAAGCCAGCACCTTCCTCTGCAGACAAGGGGAGGAGGCTGGAGGCAGAGTTCGGGGTCAGAAAAGACACCCGAGAACACCCTCAGGCTCTGGAAAGTGCAAGGCGTGTTCAGAGGCCGGAGGAGAAGCTTTCATCTCGCCCTGGTAGAATTGGGTGCGAATCGCAGAAAACCATGCAGACATCTTCCTGTACCTCGGCAGGGGTTCAAAGGAAAAAGGAAGAAAAGGAAAGGCAAGATTTGCTGATGAAATATTTATTTGCCTAAAAAAAAAAATAATAATCACATGATTAAAAGAACAGATCCGTGCTTTGGAAAGCCGCCCTCCACCCCCAATCCCTGCACAGGATGTAGGAGCATCGCTCTTGCCCACGGCCATCTGCTTTGGTCTCTGGCCGGCTCCTCCTCTCCCCCCGACCCCACCAATATCTTTATCAAGTTCTTGTTGAAACATGGGCAGGAAAAGCCTTTCCAAGAGTGAAAGCTTTAACTTGTCGCCCGGTGTTCTTCTCAGATTTCTAAGGCGCGGAGGCCCAGAGAATATGTTTCCAATATCCTCTCGTCTCTCTCTGTTAGCATTTGTCTCTCGTCTACACCAACCGGGTTCTGACCCCTGGCGTCTCTTGGGGGCCAGGAGTTCGGAGCTCGGGTCAGGCTTGTCAGAAAGGGAGCAGCCCCAGCCTCCTAGAACAGCCTACATCCCCCAGCTCCTTTAATACATTTAACCTGGAAGACGCATCGCTCCAGCTAAGATTAGATTACGGGGTGGGCGGAGGAGGCCCTAACAAATGGCAAAGAGTGGTGTGGGATGCTGAGCTAATCTCTGCTGACACATATCTAATGCAAGGCCCGTGTTGAAGGCAGCAGGTCCCGTCTGCAGCTGCGTTCACCTCAGTGACGGGAGCGGAAGGTGAGGCCCAGGCGAAGCCACCGGGTCGCCTGTCTCTTTCAATCGCAGAGTGCCCGGGGTGTGTACGTCATGATATAAAGGTCTCCTGGTACCGGCTAAATGTCCCAGCTCCCTGCGGGCCATGAGGTCGATTTCGTCTTTTCTCCGAGCAAGCTTTTGATGAAAGGGATTTTGTAAGACGGCCACCTTGCTGAAAGCCTGCGAACAGTGTCCTTTATTTGCTCAGCGCGCTGGGTTTGGCTCCTGGTCTGTGCAACGCCCGCCTGGATTGCCTCGTGCAGCCCCCTTCTTTGTTCCCAGTGGCAGACCCTAGAAGTGCCTGCTCACCTCCACCACCCGGACAGCCTCCGACTCCCCAAGCCTCGGGGTCCCCACCTGGAGTCTGTCTGTCTCCTAACATCGACTCTAGGACGAAGCAGGTATTAGATACTCAGGAAATACTTAGAAAATGAGAGGAACTGTAGAACACACACAGCCACCCAGAGGCACACAGGCACAGCTGAATGCAGACGACTGTATCCACATGCGCTACTGTGCATGGCAAGACGTTTTGCCAGGCTTGTTTTTCTTCTGCTCCTGTTCCCTTAGCCACTGGGCGGGATCCCAAAACATAGGGCTTCAAGGATTTGGATTAGGGCTTGGATCTTCATAAAGGGCACAGTAGATATTTGCCAGATTATTTATCAAATAGTTCGTCAAATGAGTGAGTGAATGAATGAACACGAAAGTTCTTTGGCATTTATTTCAAGAAGACAGGCCATTTAACTAGTTAGCCATCCTGTTTATCATTGCATTCTTCTGCTGCTGTGTGTGTGTGTGTGTGTGTGTGGGTGTGGGTGTGGGTGTGTGGGTGTGGGTGTGTGTTTGGTTGTTACAAGGTCTCACTACACAGCTTGGCCTTGTGGTGACCCTCCTACTTTCAGCCTCCCAGCACTGGGATTACAGGCATGCACCACCATGTCAGGACTCTGGCCGGCTCAGCCTGCCCCAGGGCGGGGTTGGGGCAGCGGTGCCAGGGCTCCAACCGCGGTCCCTGCACTTGCCTAAGCTTGCCAAAACAGGCGCCTTAGTCTACTGAGCTATCTCACTGGCCTCATGGCTGCCCTTTTCTTTCTTTTTTTCTTTTTCTTTTTCTTTCTTTCTTTCTTTTTTTTTTTTCTTTTTTTTTTTTTGTGAAACTGG
>NW_004524655.1:1549060-1554664 GCF_000260255.1 Octodon degus
TTTTTTTTTTTTTTTTTTTTTTTTTTAACTCATGAAGCTGTTACTTATCTTGTACCATGTACCCAGCCTGTACAGAAAATAATCCATGTTGGTTTCCACCTAGACTGAATTTGGGCAAGTGCTATAACCTCTCGGGGTTTCCATTTACTTATCTGTAAAATGAGAAAAATAGTAATACCTACATAATAAAATTGTTTTGAAGCTTAAATGAGAAAGAACTCGAGATCTAAGAACTATTTTTACTACTTTTCTTACAGTGTGACTGATACTCCTAAACCTGTATATATTTAACACCTACATCTCGATGACTTTGGAGATAAGCACACACCCACGAAACTGTCACCGTAGCGTTTGACATACACATCTCAGTCTCCTCCAAATATTTTCTCTCCCACCTTTTGATCTTTTTCTTTTTTTCTTTGTTTCTATTTTTTCTCTTTTTGGGTTACAAAACCAGTTCACCAGCTGGGTGTGGTGACACACATCTATAATTCCAGCACATGGGAGGCTGAGGCAAGAAAATCACCTTGAGTCTGAGGCCAGCCTGGGGTACATAGTAAGACCATGTCTCAAAAAAAAGTTACAAAACACATTGAAGCTAAGACCTACATTCTTAGCGCGCACACACACACACACACACACACGCACGCGCACACACACACTCATGTGTGCATAATGTCGGGGATTGAATTCAGGAGTTTCACACTGAACTATATCCCCAGTCCTTCTTTTTTTTTGTACTGGGGATCGAACTCAGGACCTTGATAGGCAGGTACTTATGCCGCTGAGCTAGCTATCTCCCCACCCCTCCTAGTCCTTCTTACATTTTTAAAAAATTTGAGTCAAGGTCTCACTAAATTGCCCAAGCTGAGCTCAAACTTGCAGTACTCCCCTGCTACCCTCCCGGGTGCTGGGTTACAGGGTGCACTTCCAAGCCCAGCTTGCAAACCCTTGGGTGCAGAGCACAGTACTGCGAACAGGGCTGCAGGGGCCGTCTTTTAGACTGGGGCCCCTCGCCCCACCAAAGCTTCTCACCCCGTGACCAGCACCTCCCCACTGCTTCCCCATCCCTTTAGCCCTGGGCACCCACTGCCAGGCTACACCCCGCTCCTACACAATGGACTCTCAGGCTTGTATGTCAGGTAGCACTGGGCTTCCAGTGTCCCAATGATTTCACATAGCCTAGTGTTGTCCAGGTCAGTCTGTGGTGTCACAAACAGTAAGAATATTTTCAAGGCAGAAGACTTGTAGACCAGTGTATGTTTATACAGTACTATCTTTTCATTGTCCATCCGCCTATCAGTGAACATGAGCTTTTTCCTTCTTTTTTTTTTTAAGGTTTTTTGTTGTTGTTGTTGTTCTGTGTGTGTGTGTGTGTGTGTGTGTGTGTGCGCAAGGTCTCACTTTGCAACTTAAACTCATACTGAGCCTCCTGTTTCCTGCCTCTCTACTGCTGGGACTGCAGGCATGCACGACCACTCCGGGACTCCAGCACTGGCTCAGTGCGCCCAGCGGCGGGGCCGTGCAGCACGCGGTGGCAGAGATCGGACCCTGGCCCCTGAACTTAGCTAAGCAAGTGCTTAGTCCGCTGAGCTGTACTGCCGGCCCTTCCCTCTTAGGTGTAGAATCAGTGCTGCACTAAGCACAGGCATGTAGATACCTGAGACATCTTTGCTTTTGGTACCGGGGATTGAACTCAGGACCTTGCGCTGGCCAGGCAGGCACTTCTGTCGCTGAGCTATCTCTCCATCCACCGAGACACCTTGATTCAGGTTCCCTGGGATGCTTCTCCAGATGCGGGGCTGCCAGGTCACGTGGTATCGCTGCCGATTTCAGTGGCTGCCGCGTGTGCTCTCCCGATGGTGGCGGCGTACGAAGCCCCCCTTCGCTGCTTCTCTCCAGGCCGCCTCAGCACCTGTGACCTTCTCCTGGGGGTGGGAGAGCCGGCCGGCAGATGCCCGCTGCTCTTTCAGTGTGTGGTGTTCTCTTCTTCAGAGCCTTTCCGTAGACCTAGCGCCATTCTTTAGAGCAAGGTCTGCTCAAGCGCTTGGTGCACCAGTACATCAAGTCCCTTGCTGCTTTTGCTGTTGTGTTTAATTCTTTATATATTTTAGATGTTATCTGATACATAGTTTGCATAAGGGCTATTTTTTTAAAATGTATTTGCTATAGGATCTCGCTAACCAGCTCAGACTCATAGTGATACTCCTGTTTTCAGCTTCCCCGGTGCTGGGATTGTAAGGGTGCACCACCACGCCCAGTCTCCATGGCCAGCTCAGGGCATATTTTTTTTAAAAATATTTATTTATTTATTTATTTTTACAGGATCCTGCTATGCATTTCAGACTCACAGTGATCCTCCTGCCTCAGCCTCCCTAGTGCTTGGATTACAGGCATGTGCCACCATGCGTGGTTTCGGTGGCCACCACAGTGTGCTAGGGTTCAGAGTTTGGCATGGCATGTGGTATCGGGGATCGAACTCAGGTCCTTGCACTTGCCAGGCAGGGCCTTAGACCACTGAGCTATTGCCCCAGCCATAAGGGCTATTTTTAAACCAAAAGGCAAGCTAGATAACTGCAACCACAGAGGGAGACACCGACACAGACACACATACACATGCTTAGTGTTTGCAAAATGACCAGTATTTTCAGAAATGCCCATTACCAGCTGAGGAAACAGAAGGTTAGACTCCAATGACGAGGGGCAATATGTAAAGACATGAGCTCTGAAGCAGATTCAGGGAACAGTTTTCATAGCACGTTTTTTTGCTTTTCTTTTGTGGCCCTGGGGATTGAGCCTAGGGGCTTCCTCAGCACTCCTACTTTTTGTGGAGACAGCGTCCCCCTCCTAAGTCATGAAGTTGTCCGGGCTAACCTCCCTAGCTAAAGCTAGCGATCTTCCTGCCTCAGCCTCCCAGAAACAGCCAGGATTTTAAGCAAGACAAAATTAGGAGTCCTATGTTATCTAGGCCACAGGACAAAAGTCAATTACTTTTTACTTAATTCTCTGAAATTATAACACAATGTACAACCAGAATGGTAATGAAAACATAGCCATAGACTAAGCTCATTGAGAATCATAAGTGCAGAAATCCTCACTAATTAATTTGAGCATTAATTAAAAGGATAATCCTCCACGTCTGAAGATGACCCATGCTGGGAGTAAAATACAGAATAGTTTATTTGTATCCAAAGTAAAAATGTTTAACAAGATTCATAAAAGAATTTGACAAGCAATCGGCATCTACTTAGCCAAAATCCTTATAGAAAACTTGGAATATAGGGGTAATTCTTTTTAAAATTCTAAAGCTTACTTATCTCAAAACCACACTGCAGAGTGACTTCCTACAATCAGTTTTTATTGTAATTTAAATAAGACAATGATGTCTTCTCTCAATATTAATATTAAGCATCTTTTCTGGCCATACTAGGCAATGTACAGATTCTTAGAACAAAAATGAATAGACAAATACACATAAAAGGAAGACAACTATCAGTTGCAGATGACGAAGTATTCCATCTAGGAAACACAGAGGAAAACATGGGGAAAAAAATCAAAACTCAATACAAAGCCTTTTTATATTGCCAAATATCAATTCAAGCACCCATGAATCAGTAGCTTTCTTAAACAACAACAAATAGTGGTTTGACAATAAAAAAGACTCATGTTCAACAGCAACACTTTTCATTAAATGCCTAGAGGAAAAGATCTTCATATAAAATAAATCTTCATACAAATCTTCATATAAATAAATCTTCATATCAAACAAATCTTCGTATAAAATAGCCCCCACAAGCAGAATGTTCTTACTCCTGCCTCAAGGACACCCCCAAAAAGGCTTTGTTTATTAAAGAGAGTCAACATGGTTGGGGTGTCATTGTTTCCCGACTGCTTAGATATCATGCAACTCAAAAGCGAAAGGCCAGGGATTCTTTCTGTAAGGTGCGCGTTCAGGAAAGGCGTGTGTGCCAAAACCCCTCTCAAGCTCCCTGGGATGACTAAATACATGGGATTAGCCACGAATGTCTTCCCAAAGTGGAAGTATTTGCCTTCCTGAATAATAACGTAATCTAGCTAATCAAATGGGGAACACAAGAGGGAGTGCTGACCAATGGGCTGGGCTCACGGGAATGGAGTGGGGACGCAGAAACAGACTTTCTTCCTAGATCTATTATGTGATAAAGGTGACAGAAAAGATGAGCCAAAGAAGCCACTCAAAGGCAGATTTTGGGAGCTAGGACATTCAGTAGATTCTCAAATATAAAGGTCACTTTGTGACCTAACTTGCCTCTCCCTCACCTCTGTTCTATCCTTTCATCATCAAACTGTGTGCTTTAGGGAATTTCAGGGGTACAGGGGGAGAGAGGAGAGAGAAGAGGAGTGGGAGAGGTCCTGATATCACCTTCTTTTCTATTCCCTTCTCTAAGTCCTTTGAGGCCATAGGACTCAGGCTGCTAAAAATCCCCCGGGAGACGCTGAAGGCAACGATGACAGGCCCAGTCCAGCTTCCCAGTAACCATAGATGCCAGCCAGCCTAGAGGGCAACCTGAGGCCAGCAGTGACCTTTACTGCTCTAGCACTGGGAGCTGTGCTGAGCGCAGGACCCTGCCTGCATTTCTCCAAGTAGGAAAGGAAAGGAAAGCTACCGAACACAGCTGTACCGAAACGATTCCGTGTGCTGCTGCCTCTTCCTGACCACTCTGCACCTTGGTTTCTATAAAACAAAGACACAATTTGCACTTACACTGTGGAAGATACTGTGAGGAGTAAATGGTTTAGTACAGCAAAGAGCTTGAAAAAGTTTCGGAACGTGCTAAGTGCCCTCTGTACATTAGCAATTATTTTTGATCAGCAAAGAAAGTCATGTGCTGAATATTCAATTGGTAAGGGCAGTACTTTATTTACTGGTACTCTTCTTGTTGGCACACTTATATTATTAGATATGTATGATTATTACATCTAACTGAAATTTTAAAAACAACAAAATGATTCTCTTGCTGAACTGATTTCTCCACTGCTTTGAAGATAACATTTCAAGTCACCAGTGGTACCAGGATAGACAGAAACTCCCTGGGGTTGCTTCTCTCTCCCTCCAAAAAGCTTCCCAGTTGCTCAAAACTAGATTCCAAGATGCCACAGAAAGAGATTTTCAAGTATGATCAGCTTGAGTCTTCAAGGTGTTCGGCCAAGAATTAACCCAAAGGTCTGAGCAAAGATGTCCATGGTTCACAGGACAGCGGCTGAGACAGAAGGCATCATGCAGTGAGATCTGCCCTCCTGGAAATAACCAGAGAGGCCCCCATAGCTCGTGGGTACCTGTAGCTGCTATGGCCCCTCACCTTCCTGTCCTCACCATGCCAAATGATATGACCTAGGCTTCCAAGTAACTTGAGCCCAACGCTTACCACTCACTGAGGCTTCTCATCTTAGGGAACTTGCATTCTCCTGACCCAAAGATTCATGTTTGCTTTGTCATTATTTGCTTTTTTTCCCCATAATTTTATTCAGAGACAAATAGCAATGAGACAGTTTCAAATCAAATTGGTAGGACAGTTTCAATAATTAACACATTGCATACTGTCTTCCTAGTGATTATTTGCTGTA
>NW_004524655.1:1557784-1581653 GCF_000260255.1 Octodon degus
AGTGTCCCAAATTTTCTGATCAAGATTATGGGGCCAAAGAAGAAAGTGATCGATGATGTAGAGTGTGCCTAAGGAGAGTTACATGGGGAGAAAACATTCTCTCAGGCTTTCACAGAGAGCACATTGGCTAAGCAATGGCCGTGACTCATCCACATGGCTGACACTCACAAAGGATCTACAATCTGAGGTACAGGATCTCAGGATAAAGCCTGAGGGGATTTCACTGACCTTATCAGACCCAAACACTACAACTCTTGTTGCATAGGTCCTGCTTTACCTTGGTCTTAACCATCCAGAAGAAAAGTATAAAAACGAAATAGAAGAAATAAAGCCATGCTGTTATGTTGAGCTGTAGGGGACTCAGGTCAACAATTTCTGACATTGCCAGTTAAGCAGAAGACCAGATACTATTATGGGATACTGGACTCTTTTAGAATATCTTGCTGAGTTTACACACCTATAATAATTAAATAACAGGACTTAACAAAAAAAGGGTATACAGATGAATGTCCATTTTGTATCTGTGTATTCAAAGTGGTTAAGATAGATATATAGTTACATTCTGTTAATGAATAGAATGATTTGTTCTAATGGTGTTTATAAGTAGGATATCAAGTCCGCATGTTGTACAGCGATTAACCACTAAGAAGAATGTATACAGTGTGTTGATTATTGAAACTGTCCTACCGATTTGATTTGAAACTTTCTCATTGCTATTTGTTTATCAGTAAAATCATGGCAAAAAAGAATGATAAACTCGAAGCCTTTATATTGAAGTGGATGCCACTTGAAGACATGCTCATAAGTGAAATAAACCAGACACACATGTGTAAATATTGTATAATTTCCCTAGTATAAGAACTCAAGGGCTGAGGAGATGGTTCAGTGGAATAAGCACTTCCCTGGCAAGTGCAAGGGCCTGAGTTCAATCCCTGCTTCTGAAAAAAAAAAAAAACAACTCAAAAGAAGAAATACAAATATAAAGGCATAATACATCTAAAAGGAAAACAAGAACTTGAGGACTAGACAATGAAAAGAGAGCAAGGAGAAGAGCTAGAAAACATGGCAGGGGCAAGCCATACAGTTATATGTAGAAGATGGATAAGGCAATGATCCTGAGAATCTTCAGAAGATTTTTGAATCTTGCAGTTAATTGGAATGATTCTCACCCTGTTTTATTGCTAACAGTACCGGGGATTGAATCCAGGACGTCACCCATAGCAGGTGAGCATGCCCCCACTGACCTACTTCCCCAGCCCTTCCTTTCCTTATTTATATTTTCAGACAGGTCTCTCCAGGTTGCCTAGCTGGTCCTGAACTCAGGGCCAGCCCACTTCAAGTAGCTGGAATGACAGTGGAGCAACCCTGGACTTATCTCAATGTTGTTTAGTTCCAAGTAAAAAAGGCAAAAGTCAGTTGCCTGTGACCTTTGACATGGCTCACTTTAATGATATTCTAAAATAAAAGCTTATTGAAGGGAAGGAATCCTCATCCAAACCCCAGGTGGGGCCTCCAACTTTTCAGAAATGAATCCAGGACTTGGGCAGAACAGACCACGAGAAGTCAGGGAGAACACTGGGCCCTCACTCTCCCCATCAAAGCAAACCCTAAACCCAAAGCTTAGAAAACCTAGAAACCCACTCGTTTCAGAGAGAAATGGGCATTGGGTGTGGGAAAAGATGGCACTGCATGCCCGGGAAAGTTCACTCCTTCAGGAGGCTTTGCGTTCCCGCTACAAAGGGAACTGTATAATGAAAATTTAAATAAAAAGAATTTACTGCAGTGCAAGACTCATTGCCATGATTCCCCCTCATAATTCTCCTCCTCACTTCAAGCACATTAATCCATGCCTCTTGCCACCCTCTGAAGCAGCTCTGGGGTCCTCTTTTAGGAGTGTCTTTCCAAGGTACAGTTAAAGATACAGGACTGCTGCCGCCAAGTGCCAACCCCTGGCAGGGCAGCCTGGTGACAAAGTCAGTGTGCCTTTCTGTACTCACCGCATGACTTCCGGCTCCTCCCCGAAGTCACCAGGACCAGGAAAGGCCAATGTTTTGCCCTGAGTCAGGACACTGAGGGAGTCACAACCAAAGTGCAGCTGGTGCGTGGAGGGCACCGCGGGAATCACCTTCCTCTTCTCTCAGGTGAGCACCGTCTGTGGCCCCATCTTACAGCTGTGACTTGGGAGCCAGCTGAGCCACGTGTCTCCCCTGCTCTACCCAGATGACGCTGTGACACGGAAGTCACCTCCTGCCACACAAGCCTTAGTGAGCTGATGGTGCTACTAAGGGGCTCAAGGGAGAGAACAAAACCATTGTTGGTTCACCGGAACCCACAAAGCCCTCCTCAGCAGGCACATCCTCTTCCCAAACGCACGTCCCCATCCTCAACCCTCCTTGCTGTCCTCTGCCCAGATGGGTCCGGCTTTCTTTTCACTCCTCCTGCTCTTCCTCTGGGGGAGCCTCGCATGCCCCACGGGGGACTCAGTGTGCTTCATCTCTGTGCTGTGTCCCCACGTGAGTATGTGCGAAGCAGGGGCCAGTTCTTAATGTCATAGACTGTTTCCCAATTCAAGCTCGAGTTCTAGTATCTAACCCCCGGATAAGCCAGCTTCCTGTAAAGATCTATCCAGTTCAGTAGCTAGGAAGACCTTGGGAAAGAAAATTAAAAATAAGAGGAGTGGGTATGAAAACCCAAGAGCTCTGAGACAGCAAGAGTGCTAGGTCTTGGGGTGGGGCAGCAGCCAACCCTGGCTTGTTCATAGTGTTTAGAGCTGCCTTTTGGGGAGCAGTCCTGGGGATGGGACCCTGGTCCTCCCAGAACAGACGAGTTCCCTACCTCTGAGTTACACTCTCAACCCTCTTAAAATTTTATGTAGAGACAGAGTCTCAGTAGAGTCCCCAGGCTAGACTTCAATTTGCATTCTCCCTGCTTCACCCTCCTGAGTAGCCCAATTAGAGGTGTACATGCCATCCCAGCTGGAAGGGCCTTTACAATACTCATGAGCTGCATGGCTTTTTTTTTTTTTTTTTTTGTCTTATTTTGAATAATTCTAGTGACAAAGAGCTCAGTATTTTTGGAGAGAACCTAATCCATTGTTGAACAGCCCAGGCAAATAGTTCCTTCTTCTCCACTCAAATTCTGTTTTCCTTCAGTTTTCCCCAACCCTTGTAATTCTTGCCAGCTACCTCCTGGACAATACATCTTCCTGATGTCCGACTGCAGCTAGGTCTCCCGGGAGCCTCCTCCACTGTGCCAGGCAGAGGTATTTTAATGCGTACTTTATGGGTAAGAAGCTGCTTGGACCGAGGGCAAGAAGAGGTGCGAAGACAGAAAACAAGGGCTTCTTGGAGGCCGAGCTCCAACCTGGGACGTGAGCTTTGGATCTTGCAGCAAAAGACCAGGGGGCTGGATTCTCTGTCTGTTAGCATAGTGGGCTTTGTCTGGTTCACTCTTCCTGATGTCATCAAAACCAACTTTTAAGCTTTGGGTCAAAAGTGTCCCCCACAGGCCTTCAGTGCTCATGAGCAGGGCTTCAAGAGGTAAAGGGATCTTGGGGATAATCACTTGCTGTTGGTGGGATCTGGACAGAAAACGTGGATCACAAAAGTTGTGGCCTGCAAGGTGTGTCTCCCTCTCTGGTGACTCCCTCTTTCTGTACTTCCTGCCTCCCGTGATGTGAATAATTTTCTTCCTGCCCCGGAGCCCGCCTTCTCGAAGCCAAGATGCCACTGATCCAGCCAAATCAGGAAAGGACGGAGGGCTCTCCCCTCTGACCTCCAAGTGTCACCACTTTCCAAGAGAACCAAGACTTCTTTTCTCTAGAAAGCATGAGAAGCTACTGAACTTAAAGTTGATGAACATTCTGAGCCCATGGGTGTTATTTTTCTCTGCTGGGCCACTTAACATTTCATCTATGAACCGAACTTCTACGTCAAGGAGATCTTTGAACATCCTAAAATTATATTTGAAATGTTGCATGCATTTCCCATGATAGCCAGGTTCATTCTGAGGTTCTCATCGGCAATAAGACCTTGCAATGCCCCTGAGATGGTGGCATATTGGACAGGGTGGTTTGGAAGCCTCAGAGGGTGAAGAATATTCTCTAGGTCTCAGACCTGGGTCAGCCACACACCAGCTGAAGTATTTTTGCAACTTATTTCCTCTTTGCAGTGGCAGGACATGTGCTAAGGATACTTAAAATGGAAGTCACTGACAAGCCACCCAGCCGGCTATCCTCCTCCCAGGTTCCAACAAGAGTGCTTTGCTCCATGTGTGGTGTATATTAGGTGTGATGAAAGAATGCTGTGAATGAGATAGCTCAGCGGACTAAGAACCTGCTCACGCAAGTCCAGGGACAATGGTTCAATCCCTCAGGGTGGGCTGAGCAGACCACAGAGTCTCGGCTTGGTGGCACACACCTATAACCCCAGCGCTGGGGAGACTGAAAACAGGAGGATCACTATGAGTCCGAGCTGCCTAGTGAGACCCTGTAACAACCAAAAGCCTTAGAAAGAAAGAAAGAAAGAAAGAAAGAAAGAAAGAAAGAAAGAAAGAAAGAAAACTGTGAATAGTTAAATTTGCAAAAAATGTTTTACAGCAAGAAATGCGTTATCCTTAAATCCCGGGTCACCTACTCGCCCTGCCTTGGAACGCACGCGTCCCACCACTCTTGCCACGTTCCGAAGCAGCTCTGGAAATCCTCCTCCGCAGTCTAGCTGTGCGGTCACGGCCGTCTTCCTTCAAAATCTCTACCTTTCGCGGTGCTTTTGGCTTTGGGGAAGAGTCAAAAGTCACACTGTGCCAGAGAAGGCAAATAAAGGGGCTGAGGATGCACTGTAATGTTTTATTCAACAAATATGATAAATGTTTGATCAAGAAGGGGTTATCCCGAAAATACGGAGAATGTATAAATTAAGAAATGTGTTATAATGAAAGAAACGTTGCTCTTAAACCCTCTCAAAATACTCTCCCTTGCTTCCAATATGCTTATCCCATCTTTCTGGGCAGTGTGTGTTTTACCATATTGAAGTCTTTAATTTAAGCAGTCATTGTATCTTTCGAGCACCCCTTGCATTGATACATGGCCCTACAGTTGGCCCATAGCTGTCTGAAGACAGACACCCGGCCTCTCTCTAGCTGGGATCCGGAAGGGAATTCAGGGACCCCGGCTTCTGACTACTGATTGGTTAAGCTAAGCGGAGGGAGACAGGTGAGGTGTAGGTTGGCTGCGCTCTCCGTGTGGGTACGCGGCCGCAAAGCGCATGCGTGATATTCAGAGTGCAGGGAAGAACAGAGGAGATGACGTGAAGATCGAAGAGGGCATGGGGGGGAGGGGCAAGAGGGGGGGGAGGGGGGAGACGGGGAGGCAAAGTGTGTGTGTGTGTGTGTGTGTGTGTGTGCGCGCGCGCGCACGCGGAGATAGAAGAAAGCTCTGGAAAGATAATATGCCAAAATAGCAAGTTAACCTGGCTGGTGCAACTGAATGCCTTCTCTTCTTATTTCTCTGTATTGTCTGCACATATTAATTTTCCAATCAGCAAAAATGATGAATCTATTTCCATTTGTGGAGAATTTCCTTCAAGCGGGATGCATCTGGGGACACGAGAGCTCACCCCATGCAAAGCCCCAGGGAGAGCCAGAGCCGGCACTCAGGTCTTTGTAGTAAATATCTCCAGACCACACTAAATCCAATCTTCTCATTTGGACTTATTTGCTTTCCGGACGGCAGGGCCGTGATGGATCCCAGACCCGGCACTCGTGGCATCTCAATCAGCTGTGTTTAGATGCTGCTGTGACACAAGATTATGACGTTTTGATGGGATTAGGAGATAACTTTGCTTTAATCTATAAAGCCCTGTATGCTCTGGGATCTGATTACCCTCGCAATTTACTTCCTTGGCCCCAGCAATTAAGATTAACCAGCACGCTCCTGTTAATGATCCCCACATTGAAAGCTCAGGAAATCAGAAATGGGTGGTTTTGTTTTGAGTTGGATTTTTTTTTTTCCTGGTTTTGTTTCCCCTTTTCCTTCCTGCTGTGAGCTCTGGACTGGCTCTGAGGCTCTTGCCTGCAGGCCCCAGAGGCTGCTTGATTCATCCCCTTCCCTGCTCTCTGACGCGCTGTTCTTCGGGATGCTTCTCTTGCATCTGCAGTTGCGGCAGGCTTGCGTCCATTTCACTGAACCGTGTGCACCTGTGTGCAGTGCTATGTGTCCCAGCAGAGGTAGGTGGAATTTTAGATCCAGCTGGGACGTGCAGGCGCTTAGACCTGCTGAGAGTTTCATGCAACGCCTTCTGCCTGGAAGGCTACTTCGTTGGTCCACCGCAACCACAAGGGTCCCAGGTCATATTTTCTAGAGAGATTTGCTCTCAGGATCTTTAAGCTGCAGACATGTATGGCTAGTAGCCAAGCACTGTGCAGGGTGCTCAGAATCCTGCTTCCACTAAAACGCACTGGCATGAATGTGGAACTAGAGCCAATCGCAAAAGATACTGTTGTGGTCGGCATCAGTAGCTCCCAGGAGGGTTGGACCAGTGGGAAGCTCTCAAAGGAAACAGGAAAGAAGGAGAAGAGGGGTGCAGGCAGGGACTGGCTCCTTGCTCCACATGGGGCTGGGATTGGTAATGACTGAATTTCTGCACTCAGGCCACATGTCCTGTCCTGATGTCCCATACTTTACCAGACCTGTGGTAGATGGGGGCTCTCTGGGCCATCTCTCAGGGGGGTTTTCATAGCTTGGGACTTCGTCAAGGGGGAACAATTTAATACAGGACACGTATTTTATAATGAATCACCCAAAGGACCATATACAAAGAGTGCAGGAAATCTGTCCACACACTAAAAACCAAAAAATCCAGCTGGGGGCCTGGATCCTAATATCCTGCATGAGTCCAGCTGAAGACCTAGAGCCCATAACAATGCCTCCCACAATTCCTAGGGGAGGTCCACAGCCCACAATAGAGTCTTATGCAGGCCCGCTTCATGGATCTGGGCTGGAAAGGCCCAAAGGTCAGTGGTGGAAGCTAGAAAGTCTGTGCCAGCGAAAGGAAAGATCTGAGCTAGCAGACTGAGGGATCTGCACTAGAGCCAGGAAGCAATGATCAAAATAAGCACCAGAGCTCCCCTGACAATTATCACAGCCATCCCCAACAACAGTGAGATCCCAAGCTCCTCCAGAGATGACGAAAGCAGAATCCCCATCAGGAAAGCCAAAGAGACAAGCTTCTCCTCAAGGCTCAGAAGTACACCATATTCCGCTCTGGAGCCAGGAAGTGATGCTCAAGATAACCACCAGAGCTCCCCCAACCTTATCCATAGCCATTCTCAGAAACAATGAGGTCCCAAGATCCTCAAATGACAACAACAGCCAAGTTCACCATGAAAGCCAGCATGACAAGGTCCTGCAAGCAGAACAGCCCAAGAGAACCAGCAATAGCCAATGGCTCCCACAGCTTCAAACAGCTTCCCCAGTTGCCTCTCCTCTTCTCCAGTTTTCTTGTGCTGCAGGCAGCAGTCTTCAGGTGGGCCTCCACACCCAGTGCGATGCTAGCTCAGCCTAGCTGGGTGTAACAAGTCACCCACCAGTTGGCAATCCACCACATGTTTCATTAGTCATGTTGGGTCCTTTAATTTTACCCACAGTCTTGAAAATGCTGCTTTAATTCCATATTCTTCTTTCTTCGTAAGAAGCAAGTCTCAATCTCCTGAAGGACCTGAGACTCCAACCTCATGGCAGACTACTCAGTTTCCACAGGCTAGAGACTGTCAGACAGAGGCTTTGACCCCTCCTTGGTCCTTGAGGTTGGGAAGTGAGGTCACAGTCCTGAGCCTTTGTCACCTCTTCCATAAAGCAAGCAGAAGAACTCAGGTGATAGGCTTGGTGTCAAATAAAACATGGCAGGAGAGCACACACGGCAGCCACTCAGTTCAAGCCCAAGCCCTGCTGCCTCGTGCAACCCCACTGACAGCTTATGTAGGCCTGGCTTGCACTGCTTTGGGCTTCTCCTCCCTGCTCAGGACTTTCTCCAATGGGCTGTATAGCCTGTTGGTAGGATAGAGCCATAGATGATAGATAAGAGACCCTAAGAAGATGGGCGCAGTAGAAAGCTAGCTCAGATGTGCTCTCTCTCAGCACAAACAGGGACCTGGTAACGACACGATAGCAATTCTTCATGGGACTTCCGCTTCCAAAGCTGCCCCATAGACCTCTGTGCTTTACTGAACTTAGCACTTCTTAAAAACAGGCTGTTCTCTCTATTTCCATTCACTCTGGTATCTTGATGAAACTTTAAGATAAGGTGGGTCCAGGTTTTTCTCTTCTGAATACTCAGTGCTTAGCAAAGTTCTTAGACATGAAGAAAGAGCTCCACAAAGCCTATAAAGAGAATGAATGAATGAATGAATGAATGAATGAATGAATGAGTGAGTGAATGAATGAATGAATGAATGAATGAATATAAGAGTTACTATGACTCTCTGAGAGACACTGTGGAGGCACCATTAAAAACATGAGATTTAATAAATGCTTAATAAAGATGACCAGAGACTCTGAGCATGGTGGTGCCTATCAAAACTCCCAGTACTCTAGGAGGCTGAGGCAGAAGGATTCCAAGTTCAAGCCCAAATTGGCCAATTTAGCAACACTCTCCCTTTAAAAAAAATTAGAGAGGGCTGGACTATAGTTCAGTGCAAGGTCCTGAGTTCAGTTCCTCCATCCCAGGTTGGGGAGGGGAGGTAGCTATAGCATAAGGCAGGAAGAACACAACAGGGTGTTCCTGACGGGTCCATGCACGCAGCACAGGAGAACGGTGCAGACTGTCTGAGCAGCACAGGGACTCTGGGCGTCAAAGTACAGAGAAATGTGCCCACTCCGTATCAGTGAGGCCAGAGCTAGCTGCTATAGACCTAGGCCCTCACCGCTCAGTGGCTGACCCCAGGACAATGTATTTCCAGCTGTGAGGACGTTCGAAACTGCTATTCCTGGGCTCATCTGCAGGCTGCCACTTCCAGGAGGTGACTCTGGAACCAGATTCCTTCTATCTGTGATTCTGTAGGGAGGGGCAGGTGCTAGCAGATGTTACACATAGTAGATGTTACAACCACCTGCGTGGCGGCTGTGGAGGCAGTTTCCCTCACATTCCATGCCCAGGGGATGGCCAACTCCTCGGGTGAGAAATCCTTTGCAAGAAAACGGTGCAGTGGTTGCATCAAAGCTACGGATATCCTTCTGTGCTCTTTAAGCCATGTCTAGACGACATAAAGGCAAGTAGCTTAATGCAATATTATATAAGCACTCACAATGATGGGACAATGAGTATGTTCAATATACATGCAATACTTTTTTTTCTGAAGTAGCTTCTATTTATTTTGATATATCTTTTCCCCATGGTGACTTACAGGATCTTCAAGCCAGTATAAATTTATAAATATGTGAATATTTGGGTATACACCTGCACAATACCTCAGCAATATGTTTCAACAAGAAAAACACTAAAAAGTAAAGACTAGACACAGTTGCTAGGTACAGTGAAAATCTGCTGCAAGTATTTCTGAGGTAAGAAGGTATCACATACCTGTTCAACTAAGAAAACCACCTTTACAATACAGGATAATTTTAATTTTACGTAGGACCTAGAACACTTAAGCTGCCAATTGGGTTCCGAATGGCAGAGCAACATCCCTAGTTAATGCCATGAATTCATAGGGAATAGGCTCCAACAGCTCCGGTTCCTTCCCCTTGGTCCTCACAATGTGTGCTCTGGGAGGGGCGGGCTGGCGCTTCAGCTGAACCCAGGTATCTTTCACTTTGACTTCCATCTTTTTCTGATCATTTTCCTTAACATGTTTCAGGAAGCTATCACGACTTTTTGAGTGTTTAATATGGCCAACACACGCATTAATCCTCTTGCCAAGTATCTTGCCTTTAACTCGCTTGTTTACAACAGTGCCCACAGCATGTTGGGTAATGTTGTAGACTCTTCCTGTTTTGCCAGGGTACCATTTGTGAGGCATTCCTTTCATGCAATATTTTTTTAAAAAGAAATTCTATTTATATGCAGACTCCACATGTATAGAAATTGAGTCACATGACCCCAACTCCCTCAGAATGGAGGCTGGGAAATGTAGTCCAGGAGGGAGAAGATGGGAAAAGAAATGGATGGGAGCAGGAGCTGAGCCAATAGGCCACAGCTATTGGATGAGTAGGGGAGGTCGCAGGGAGACTGTGCCCTGCTCCCATTGGTTCATAAGCATTCCCTGCTCACACCTCTGGGCCAGTCATGGTTGTCCAGGGAATGGACCCCAGACATTCATTGCCTGAGCCTGAAGAGGGTGGAGTGAGCCACAAGAGCTAAGCAGGAAGCTAGGATCCTCCATCTTCCGTATCTTCACCATTCCAGGAGCCCATCCTGCCCAAGGTCAGGATCTACAGTATGGCGTGATCCATGAGGACAGGGAAATCACATCAGGGGAGAGGAGGAGGAGGAGGAGGAGCAGGAGGAGTTCCGGGTGCATCTCAAGCCTATGAAGGAATTTCTGGTGCACGATCTTTGTACCAGAATGAAACCTTCTGCAAATCCAGGTGTTCTGTTTTCACTAATTCTTTCTGAAAATTTGTTTATTTATTGTAATTTTATGTATTTGGTACAAGATCTCCTTACACAGCTTGGATTTATAGTGGTCCTCCTGTCTCAGCGTCCCCAGTGCTGGGATTATAGGCGTGTGCCCCCATGACCGGTTTCAGTGGCCAACTTGGCGCCCCGAGACAGCACAACATGTGGTATCAGGGAACAAATGTGAACCCAGATCATGGCGCTTGCCAAGCAGGAATGTAGGCTGCTGGGCTATCTCTCTAGCCCCCTATTTTCAGGAATTCTTCATCCTCAGGTAAAAAAAATCACGTCCAGCCTAAGCTCTTTGGTTGTAGTAGGCCAAGCAGAAAGGAGATGGAATGGGGGCAGGAGGGAAGAGTCAGGGGAGGAAAAAGAGAAAGAAAAAGGGTTGGAAGGGAAGAAGGAAGAGAGAGAAAGGGAAAGATGGAGAGAGAAAGGAAAGGAAGGAAAAGGAAAGGAAAGAGGGAGAGGGGGAGAAAATACTGTTTGTAAGAGATGTATAGAATTTGCAGGGCCGGGGGGGACAGCTCAGCAGCATGTGTGTCTGCCTGGCAAGTCCAAGGTCCTGCGTTTGATCCCTGGTATGAAAGGAAGGAAAGAAAGGAGGGAGGGAGGGAGGGAAGGAGGAAGAAATCGCAAAGTCAGAGCTGGTCTCATCGCTTCCTCGCCTACTGTTTACAAACTGCCCAGCTTTCAGGGCAAGAGTGGTCTGTAGACTTGGGATTCTTGTTGCAATAACTGGACAAGCCACAAGCAGGGACAGGTTGGTCACCGTGGCTCTGGCATCCAGGGACCACCGCTTAGAAGCCGGGCTCTGTGTCCTCCAGCGAGCTGCTGCATCATTGTGAGCCGTTTCCTCCTCTTTATCCCAGGCCCAGTGAAGCCAATATCTGCGTGGCGTGGCAGAAGGACCAAGTGACAAGGATGCTGCGTGTTGCAAGCTCAGCTGGGTGTCTGGGAGAGGCCCCTCCTTCCTTGCTGAGTGAGACCCCTTATTTCAAAGAAAGCACCCGAGAGCACTGAGGTCCCCTGTGCTCAAGTTGAGCAGGGCTCACTCTGCAGCTGGATGCGGGAGAAATGGGCAGGTGGGGCCCAGATGCATGGGGCAGGGCCTGCCTGAGGCCATGAGAGGCCTGAGGGTGGGGTCGGAGGAGGAGGGGGCAGCCGCCTGCCTGGAGCTTCTGATCCCCGCACCCAGCATAGAAGCTGCAGAGGCAAGGGTGTGCATGATGGGCTAAGAAGGCCCCGAGGAGGAGCATTCATTCCAGGGCTTTCAAACCTCACCCCTTCCTCCAACAGGAACCAAACTTTAATAAGCAGAGCCAGGGAGTGAAAGAGAAAGAAACCAGACCAACAGAGCATCCCCCTTTAAACAGGTCACGTTGTGTTCAGAAGTAGGCTTTGAAATTATGCATGCGTAACCACAGCAGAGAGCTCTTAGGCCCCTTCTGTTCCTGCCCTGGGGTGAGCAGGAGGAAAAAAAAAAAAGGAAGAAAACAAAGGAAAATGAGAAAGAGAAGGGAGAGACCAAAGGGAAAGGGAAGGATAGGGAGGGATCAGGACAAAAACATGAAGCTGGGAGGCTCCCATCTCCACGAAGACCACGGTCTTCTTGGACTGTCAAGGATGGTGAAGAACACAGTTGTGGTCCCCAGAAATGCTCACACCGCTGTACCCAGGCCCCGCTCCTAGACTGGAGGCCACAGAGCTCCTGGAGGCTGAGTAACTCGTCTGATGACACCACCCACTTCTGGTTCGTGGCAGAGGCAACATTTGGACCCAATTGGTCCAAGTGTGATGATTAACTTAGCCATCGAGTAGAATTTAAAGACTTAAGGGAGAAGGTGGAAAAACAGTACCGAGATGCTAGGGAACGCCTAACGCGTATAGCTGAAAGCACGATTCCGCAACACTGGCACTTCATCTGGGTGATTGTCGGTTTGGAAGGCTGTCCACAGTCATGCCGACTGGCAGTCTCCTGATCTTGGGGCGCAGTCAGTGTCCCCTGGGGGCACGGTCACCTGCTGAGTCACAGAACCACTGACTTAGAGGGAGGCATAAAAAAAAGTAATAACTATAAATTGCAAGCCAACGCACTGTCCCATGGCAGCATTCGATCTTCTTTAATCTCACTCTGTATCTCATTTACTTCTCCACAAGAACCCTCCGGGGTGGGCATTTTATAGAGGAGGGTATAAGAATCAAGAGAGCTTAAGTAGCATGCCCCAGTTCACAGGGCTGGTCCAGGACAGAGTCGGGGGTCTAACCCAGGTCTCTATGCGCCGCTCCATTCCTCTCCCTGTGCACTACCGCTGAAAGAAAGAAATGAAAGAGGGGAAGTGGGTGATCCACAGAGCCTCACGGTGTAAGACAGGGAATTGTAGCCAGGCGCAGCAGCACACACCTGAACCCCAGGCACTCCGGAGCTGAGGCAGGAAGCTGCTTGAGGCCAGCCTGGGCAACTGGCCCAGCATCAGTTTTATAAGAAGGTCTTCGGATAATTCAGCGTGAAGACCCGGGGTTTAATCCTCAGTACCACAAAAGGAACAAAATAAAGACAGGTAGACGGATGCACCACATGACCTAGCGGTATCATTGCCCTGTGAGGACAAAGTCTCTTTAAGCTGCCACACCCCAGCAGCCCCTTGCCATGCCTCTGCCTCTTTACCGGTCACTTCCTGTCCAAATGTCCCCCCGTCAGAGTCCACCCTACTCTGTCCCTCTCTCACATGTCTCAGGGAAAGGCAACATCTTTCAAATGCTGCATGCTTTATGGGAAATCGTCCCTGACTAAACTTCAACCCCTCTTCACAGGAATGCACGTGTTGGGGGACATCTATCCCAGAAACAACCCACATTAATTTTCCCCAGGGAGCCAAGGGCCTAGGGATTTCAAGCAATGCCCCTAAATTACAAACAAGGAGGGGGCCCTTTCTCTGGGAACTTGTCCCCCCAGCCTGAGCTTCGCTGTAAATCACTCTGCATTTATCGAGACGCTGTAACCTGCACATGTATGGGGCCCACAAGGTGAGCATCCCGGCCAGAGAGAAAGCGGCTTAGCCCGAGAACTCAGGCAGAGGGCTTGGAACTTACCCTGACCTCCCTGCTTCCGATAGCTAAGCACTGGACTGCCCATGCCCAATTCCTTGAGAGCAGAAAGCTAATTTCTCTTTCTTGTTTCTTGCAGTCACTCCACCTTTCCGACCATTGCAAAAAGCACACTGGCATTTGTTCTTAATCTTGCAAGGGGTGAAGGTTCCCTTTGAAAATCTGATGAAAGCTGCAGCCTCCACCTTTCGTTAAATAAGTGATTGTTTACTCGTGTTAAAGCCTCAGAAAATGGTCATGACTGGTTTATGGTGGGTCTTTTTCTGTGAAGATAAAGGGCTTTTTTCCTCCTACCCTATAAAAAGAAGTTTTTAATATATTGACTTAAAAAATTTTGACTGATGTATAACGTACATACCAAAAAGCACGCCAAGCTGAAGAATTCAGCCTAATGAATTTTCACAAGCTGAACAAACCGGTGTTAGCTGCGCACAGATCGGCAAAGAATTATTGCATCTGGGAACCCCAGACCTTGCAGACCTCTCTGTAGGTACCCACCGGGGGCAGACACCACGGGCAGCCAGGGCTTGATCTGCCTGGTTTTAGTTCCTTATGTGAGTGGAACCATGGAACATAGCTCTTCTTTCATTGGGTGACATCATTCATCGTTATCTATGTCGTGGTGCATCGTGGCAGCCTGCTTATTCTTACTAGCATAGCTGCTCAGTACACAAACGCACTGCCATGTATTTCCATTCTGCAAGTTGCAAAGCTTTGGGAGTAGATTCATGTCTACAGAATTGTGCTGAGATTATATTCTTCAGCATTGCAATTTTCACCTCCTCCATGTGTTTAACCTCCAAACTTAGGGTAAGAATGCAGAGTGAATTCTTATTACAAAATGCCCCGTATTTTGAGAGGAAATGAGGGCCTGCTTAGGAAAGTCCAGGGACCTGCGTTCGATCCCCGGCACCACATGCCACACTGGCTCCACCTCTGGGCACACTTAGCTGGCCACTGAGTCTGGGTGTGGTGGCACACATCTGTAATCCCAGCGCTGGGGAGGCCGAAAACAGGAGGATCACTGCGAGTCTGAGCTGCATAGTGAGACCCTGTACCAAATACACCAAAAGAAGAAAAAAAGAGGAAACGAGCAGCGAAGATCCTCTTGCTTTCCTTTCTTCTCCCTCTGGTCCATCGTACTCAGCTCCACAGTTCTTACTTTGCTCCTTTGAGAACTTCCCTGCACAGATACAAGCAATGTTCAACGGTATGCTTCTTAATTTTGTTTTTATGTGAAGGCAATCATTCTGCAATTTTTCCACTTATCAGTATGTCCTGCAAATCCCTCTGTAGATTGCCCTCATTACTTTAAGCTGATGACCGTTCTTTCCTGGCAGAGGCCCGCTGTGATGTATTTAGCCCACCTCCTAATGACAAGCATCTAGGCTGTCTCCACTTTGCTGGTGCTGCAAACAGGGTGGCAGCGCGCATCCTTTTATGTGGCCTGTTGTGACCATTTGCAAGTGTTTCTCTCAGAGAGCACTGGGGAGGTGGAACTGCTGTGTGTGCTCACTGACCTGTAAGCAGTTTTTGTGAGGTAGGATGGGTTTCCCAAGCTGGTGAGAATTCTGAGTCAAGCCTGAAACTCACACGAAGGCATTGGACAGAATGATGGAAATTCACTGAGGGACTTGAAGACAAGACAGATGCCTGAAATTGAGGAGAACAGATGGGGAAGCTCATTTAGACTTCACTTAGTGACAGTTTGCCAGCACTTGGGTCCCTTGGGATGCTGACACTTTCCAGAAATTCCATCCAAGAAGACTCTACTGGCAGCCCATGGTACTTCTGGTTGGAAGTGGGGTATCTGAGATGCCAGGGACAGACTACTGTGAACAACTGGAATAATCAGAGCTCTAATGGCAACAAGCTTTTGTTGAGCACATACCGAGTGCCACCCGCTGGGCATGGGTTGCCTGGTTCCGTTATAACCACGCTGCTATGAGCAAGTACTGTTTTCAGTCCTGTTTTTCATCTAGGCAAACTGAGACTCCCACAGCCCCCTACCCAAGCCACATGTGTCCACCGTACAGAGGAATTGCTTGGGGATCAGGCCCCTCGGAAGCTGGACATGGCTCGGGCCCATGGGAGCTCACTGACTCCTGACAGAGACAGATAAACCAAGCGGGAATCAGGGCTGTGGAGCATCAGCGCAGGTCTTCCTGCTCTGCTTCACATTCCAGGGCTGCAACAGAAAGAAAGCCAGGGACACAGAGAGCCGGGAAACTTCTCTTACTGAAATAAATCCTCTGCTGTCTTATTGGTCCCTCGCTGCTATCTCAAAGGCCAACGTCCCCACCAGGGACTGCAGCCTGGATGAGCCGGTTGACACCAACAGCATGCAGAAAGGGCTAATTTCACATCAACTGCTTCCCCCGGTGATCCTCCCAGCAGGCCACTGGGGGGAAACTGAGGCCCACAGAACCTGAGCTTGCTTAAGGGATGGGCTCAACAGGAAGCAAAGCTGGGATTTGAACCTGAGTCTCTAATCCCAAGGCCTTTGCCTCTACCTGCCTGCCCTGCTGGCACTCACCAATCAGCATGCTTCCCAAATCCACCAGGCTGGTCACTGAGGATGTGCTTGGGCAGCAGAGCAAGCAGAGGCCTGCTGCGTTGGGCCCCAGCTTACAGTCCCTCTCTTCTAACAACTGAAAAGCTCGGGTCGCAGCATACTGTCCTGTCCCCATATCAGATTGCAGCATTAAAACCTCTTTCACAGCCACTGTCACAGCCCTAGGGACTGAATTCTGTCCAGTTCTGAACCAAGGAGCTTATTCAAGATTGCCTGGCCCAAGGCAGGCCCAGTTTGGGTGCTGAGACAGAGGTAGGGGTGGGCCCCCTTCAGTCCTGCCCCTTTAGAGACCTCCAAGACTAAACCATTTAGGCCGTATCTTGAAGAAAATTGCTTTATCCTTTCACCTTTAAGTAGATTCAGGCGCAATCAGTTGACTTGGGAGCGCATGGAGGTCAACCCGCACACGCCTGGTGGGGGCTGCATGCTGCTGCCGCAGGACCTGGCTAGGCCTGAGGACAATGTGGGGCGACATGAAGCCAGGGCGGGCGGTTTGTAACCTCCAGCATCTGGAGCCAAATCAGAGCGGACACGGGAGGCACTGGGGCTGGGATGGGGGAGTGGGGGGAGAATGAGGTGGGGGGAGGCTTTCAAAGATTGTGACTGTGACAAACCAGGCCGCCGGCCCTTCTCAGATGTCACAGGAGGAAGGAGGGGGGTGGGAAGAGGAAGAGAGAGGGAGGAAGAGGTCAGGGCTGCAATCCCCATGGTTGCAGGATGCTCAAACGCTTGCAGATGGGATGCGAGGGCTGCATCTGGTTGCCTCGGAGCACAGCGCGGGGTCCACTGGGTTTTCCAATAGACTGAAAGTCTCCCAGTACCAGGGACCCTAAAAGAAAGGAGCCCCCGACGCAGATTCCTGGTCCCAGCTTCCCTGACCTGGGCATGGCGTTATAAGCCCCCTCCACTTGTGGGAGCCACATTCAGGGTCTGGAACTTGCCTCTGAGAGAAGATATCCAAGAAGAACTGCTGAATTCCAGGCCTGACATGGTCCCAGTCCTACCCAAAACCCAATGAAAGGCGTTCCAACTCACTGCACAACTGTGATCAAACATGATCTTTCATGTTTGGAGCCTTTCATGGCTCCACTCTAGCAACCGTGTCCCGGTCTCCTCAGGCTGCCCCTCCAGTGCTGGTAGGCATCCTGCCATCTGTGTCTACTTCCACCTTCAGGCCACATCTCTCCTCTCTCCATCTGCCTGGGGAAGTTTTCCAAGGGTCCTCCAGGGTGCCGAAGATCCTGGAAAACCAGCTTGCCCTCGATTAGGCCAGGAAGACTGTGGACTTGGATGTGTTGGGGCATCTGTACACAGAATTGCTTTGCAGGCTTAGGGTTGTCCCTCAGTTAGGCGTCAAGGCTCAACACACTCTCTCCGTCAGGCTCCCAAGATGGTGTCAGAGCCCCAGGCTCCAACACTTTGGCCAACAACAGAAATTGCAGGCAGGCGCTTCACTGGGATCACTTGGACAGGTCAAGAGGCAGCCCTTCAGAGTCATTCCTGCCTCCGTCTGATTCTCATGCATTGAATGTGGTTCAAAGGCTTCCCCAGCACCCAACCGAAACATGAACAGAATCTATTTGAGGGACTAAGGGGTTGGGTGAGGGACTGTGAATGTCCTTGTCATCTTCCCACCCACATCCTTTATCTTTTGTGTGCTGATCCCTTGGGAGGTTCTACCATTCACCTCAGCACCCAGTCAGAGGCAGGGTCTACATCACCTAACAACCCCTGACTTCCCTGGGCTCTCTCTCCTCCACCTACTCCTTCCCCAAGCCCTGCTTTGCATGGCCACCTCCGGACCTCCGAAGTCCCCCACAGGCTGGGTACACAGCAGGTACCTAATGACTGCCATGCCTCATTATGCCATGTCTGTAGCACCAAAGCTCAAGGGCCAAAGCAGTAAACTACAACATTTCCCTTGAGACACTCAAATGTCTGGGCTGTGGTCATTATTTAAGAAGACAAGAGAGGTTCAGAGGCCAAGGGTTGGCATCACAGAGCCTGGATTCAAAGGTCTCCTCTGTCACCCTCGCGACGGTGACCCTGAGAATCCTTTGACTATCCTGTGATCCTCGGGTTATCTATCTAAAATGAAAGTAATTGCACCTCCTCGGCTCCCTGTCATGGTTAAGCAAGGTTACTCGTGTGGGCATTGTGCTCAGTGTCTGGTACACCAGAGGCCATGAGAAACAACCTACTGCCACTGCTACTGTTTGCTGAATGGCCAGCTTCACTCTCAAGTCTGTATCAGGTCAGACTCTTCCAGGAGCCCAACCCACTCCCAGTCTTAAGCTTTTTTCTCCCCACAGCCCTAGCTTTGGGACACAGGACACACTGGGAAATCTCCAGAGAGCCCCCAGTCTCCCCTTGCACAATGGTCCTCACACCCACAGCCCGCCCGACCCAGCGGGCTCAGGGCCTCCAGGACTGAAACTGATCTCTATTGATTTGGCTGGCAACTCAGCAAGGCAGCTCCCGGTTGCTTCCTTTCTATTTATTTCTGGCCAGATCAAAGGTCCCGTCAGCAACCTGTACTGATGTCTTGATTCCTGTTTTTCTTACCTAAATTTTTTTTCCAGATGGTATTCACTCCAAATAAGCTGCTGAGAGAATCTTTCTGGAGGGAACAGGGAAAGAAAGAAAAAGAGTGAGCCGGCCTGGACAGCTGGACAGGCAAAATTTAGTTATGTCTCGCTATAAATAAGTGTACTGCTTTATCCAGACCTCAGTGACTGAGATCAACTACTGCTTCCCATGGTGGGAAAAAGACAAGCTAAAGGGTTATTTCTGGATTTCCAGTGGGATTCAGAGCGCTCACAGGATGTGCAGTAAAGACTGGACACATAAAATAATAATAAAAAGCCTGCCACCTAGAATGAGGCACCATGATTGGCCATTCTACTTGCTGCGTCACCCTGGGAAAGTAACTTCGCTTCTCTGTCTCAGTTTTCTCACCTGTAAAATGGGAATAATAACAACGCCCACCTCATCTATTGAGAAGGTCAGATGGCTTGATGAATGTGAGGTGCTTAGTATGGCAGCTAGCACACAGTCAGCCTGTGTTGGTTTATGAAGCGTTATTGCACAGAACGTGGGCATCCATCATTGCATTCAGTCCTGATGACGTCTTTGACGTAGATGTCATTCACTCATAAGTCATTTAGCGTGAGGCCCTAGACATGGATGGAGTCTTAGGCATCTTGATCTCAGCTGGTGAGTGATGGATCTGGGGCTCATGGCTTGGCTGCCCAGGTTGCAAGACTCAGCTCCTTGCACCTGACCTTACCCGCTTAAGCAGGACCTGCTGCCCAGAGAAGACAAGCACTGATCCAGGCCAGCTTGAGCAAGGCTCGCCCCGCCCGCATCTCGAAGGGCATTTTAAGGGGGTTGCCCTTAGTGTGCACCTGAGTGGCTTTGAGCCCATCCCAGCGAGAGGAAATGACTCACTCACTCCACGTCCTTGGCTCTGGCCACATGCGCTGGCGGCTCTGGGCCTGCGTGAACACGAAGTAGGTCAGGCCACCAGCCAGCCCCGCAGGTAGCCCCGCACCAGCAGTGAAAGTTTGGGACAAGTCACCCATGTGGGTGAACTTCACCTACACACTGGCTGTGCCACTCTGGTCAGCGTGGACATCACTGCCTGTGTCACATTACTGCCTGTTTCACTCATTTTGGGCTAAGAGCTACGAAGAATCTCAAAGACTGAGATTTTGGGCTGAGAGCTACGAAAATCTCAAGACTGCAGGGAGTTTAAGAAGAAGGCATCCTGGTGTATTTTGAGAGTGCTGGATAAAAACACAGCCCCACCCCACACAATTACACTCACCTCTGCATTCCCTGATCGCCCCCACACATCTGTTGCCTTCCTGCTTCCATGAGAATAAACCTTGGAAAGACTTCTTGGAGAGCGACCCCTCTTGAACAGGCCCTGAGTCTGCTGTGGGAACCTGAAAAGCATTCATCAGAGCTGGACAGGGCCATGGTGGAGCGGCTTAGGTTCGCTTCCTCCATGCCCCAAAAAGGGCTTTGTTTTGTTTTGTTTGGATTTCTAATTTCTGATACCAACATGTTCTCTCTGATTCATGTTTTCCTTCCTGAAGCTTGCGTGGGCTCCCTGGGTTCCCATGGAAACTGTAACCCCTGGCATTTATTGAGCAACTCTTCAGAGCTAAGAATAGTGCCAGGCCCCTTTAAGTTCACAACCCACCTGCCAGGGCCTGCTGCAGGGCCCATTGCACGGACCGGACCGGAAGCCAAGGCCCTGGGAGACGAGGGCCCTCGCCTTCGACTCTGAGTTGAGCAAGACGCTGATCCTAGCGCTAGCCATTCCACATCCCTAGTCTCTGCTAGTCGGCCTCCCCTTCTCTACTCAGATTTTCAAACGACTTCCACAACTCATTATCTTTTTTTCTGATTGCACGTCTAATTCATGTGCTAACAGTAAAGCTAATTCGAAGAGCCATTTATTGAGTAAGTACTTACATGCGTCAGAACTTCTACTGGGAGATTTACATGCATTTTCTTTAATCCTCTGACGGCCCAACCAGTTGGAAGCTGGTGCTCCATTATACAGATGAACGAATGAGTTCAGAGAGGTTACGGGGGTGGCGCCAAGCCGGGAACGCCGCAGGCTAGCGCCGGCATTTAGCATCAAATCTGGCGGGTCCAAGGCCCTCCTGCTTTGCTCTGTGTGTTGCCAGCTCGCCAACAGATCTCCGCTGAGCTGGTATTTTATGCTGTTAGAGTCGCCAGAATCCAGCACGGTGTCTGGCTGTGAACTGGGTGAATAAGAGAAGGAAAAAATCTTAGAATCAAGGGACCAACTCTTCACCCAGTTCTCGACTCAGAGTAGACTTTAGGCGCAGGTACAGAGACCGCTGGAGGAAGGCATGTTTCTTCTTTTGAGACCCGATCAGAGAAGCCTGGAGATAAGGACGAGCTGAGCCAACCTCTTGCCAAGACGAGGCTGGATAGAGGAACTGGCAAGCCCTGGGCGTGGATCGGAGCCCAGCGAATCCCCGTTGGGTGAACACGCTTGCTCGGATTCTTGAGATCAGCACACTGTGCCTCATAGACTCCTCCCACGTCCTACGGCTCGCTGCGCCTGCTCCCCACGCAGCACTGCCTCCCTGATTGCGGCTACATTCTCTCTCTCTCCCTCTCCCTCTCCCTGTCTCTCTCCCTGTGTCTCTGTCTCTGTCTCTACCTCTTTCCCTCTCTCGCTTCTCTCTCTCCCTCCCTTCTCTCTCTGTCTCTGTCTTTGTCTCTCTCTGTCTCTCTCTCTCTGTTTCTGTCTCTGTCTAACTCTCTCTCCTCTCTCTCCTTCCCTTCTCCCCCTGCTCCCGAATCCACCAACAAATCTACCTGATCCACTTCTAGAAGGTTTCCCACATCCGATCACATCTCCCTCGTCTCCTGCAGCTGCCCTGGTCTACGCTGCCACCCTCTCTCACCTGGGATACAAGGCAGCCACCTCAGAGCCACTCTGGGACACCTCAGCCTGTCCTTCTGTAGGCCTGTCCTTATTCTCCATTGAGCAGCTGGAAGGATCTGATGAACCCTAAACCACATCGTGTCCCTTCCCTGCTTAACCCACCTCCAGGCCTGGCCCACTCTGTGCAGAGATGTCCGCTTTGGGAATCAGCCAGATCACTCCCTCTTCCCCTTGCTTCAGGCCACTGGCTCACTGTCCACCCCTCGGGGAGCGTCTTCCGACGTGCACTTCCTGGCACCCCGCCTGCTGTCTCTTCATCTACCACGTCTTTCTCCATAGCCACATTCCGTTGGTGTTTGACAGTCCCTGGTAGGCATAAGCACAGTAGATTTACACAAGCAGGAAGAGACACTTCCCCAGCTGGGAACCTCGCTCCCTGAAGAGTACCTGGCATGTTGCATTGGTCAGTGCAGGAAGGAAGAGTCCCTGAACAAAAGGCCACAGCTCTTATTTGCCCTGTGGAATGGGTAGGGACTCATCCACCAGACCATACCATGACCTAGCCTGAAGCTGGCCCATAGAACTTTCTGCCGTGATGGAAATTCTCCACAGCTGTGCCTTTCTGTGCAGCAACTGCTGGCCAGGGGTGGCTCTGGGGAACCCAAAAGGTGACCAATGCAAATGACACCCTGGGTTTGTTTAAATTCATAGACTTTCATTTTTAGAGCAACTTTATGTTTACAGAAAAACTGAGCGGACCTACAGAGCTCACTGCTTTTAATTTCACTTTTGTTCATTCAAAGAGCCTTAAGTGGCCAGTGGGCAGCCAGGAACAAACTGAAGCTAGGAAGAACAGCCTCCCACAGCTCCGTCCTGTGTGCACGCATCCCCGAGGGCTCCAGGGACAACCTGTGGGAGTTCTCTCGGTGCACCAGAGCCCACCCCAAAGGTCACTTCTACCTTCCACAGGGCTCTGTGTGCAGATCAGCCTGCAGGGAATAATAAGGCAGCCTGGGCAGCCGGGCAGAGATGTACCCGCTGTGACAGGAGAGGCCCCCTTGCCAACACGTCAGAGTGCTAACTTTCCCATGACTCTGCCCCGGGGTCCCGGAGTGACTCACTGGGTTGCATCGTGTGCTCTCCTCAGCTCTGTGTTGTCCTTCAGGGGAACTGGTTCATTTTGATTCATAGCAGGGCCTAGGGCTGGGCCCCAGTCCACTGCGTGCCCCTCTGGCTGGCTTCCCTTCCCCACTCCAGCCCAGTTATTTTAGGTCTCTAATCTGATGTCACTATAAAAACTGCTAAAATGAACAGCTGTAAATATAAGAAAGATCTCCATCTTTCTGTCTCTGTTTCTCTCTGTCTCTGTCTCTCTCTGTGTGTCTCTCTCTCTGTCTCTCTCTGTCTCTGTCTCTCTCTCTTTCTCTCTCTCTCTTTCTCTCTCTCTCTCTCTTCCTCCCAAGACCTCTGTCTGCATAGCACAGCCACAGCCGTAGTCTATTATCTATCTATCTATCTATCTATCTATCTATCTATCTATCTATCTGTCTGTCTGTCTATCCATCTATTAATCTAGCCATCTATCTTTTATCATCCTATATGTATATATGCACTATGTAGTTTTAAGGATAAAGTCCAAGAAGAGTGGAAGAAATAAAGTCCAAAAGAAATACAAAAGGGAAATAATTTCAACAACACATAAGGGGGAGGGAATTGAGCTGTCCATAATTAGCAGCTGACACATTCTGAAACAAAATCAGACTTTCAATATTTGCTGCTTGGTTGCCATAGAAATGGGACATGAGACCCATGAGGCTGTCTTTCTAAAGTGATTTTTTTCTCCAGAGCATATTACAGCAAAGGGACCCTGGAGTTCCTCTGGGGAGCAGACAGCAAGCACTCGGGGCCTTGTTGTGTCTCCAAAGGGTACTGGCAGGGAACGGAAACAGAGCCAGTGAGAAACATTCAGAAGCACCTGGATCCAGACCTGCTTTATCATAAGAAACAGCAGGGCAAGGGTTCAGCCAAGTAGAATGTTAAGGTCTCTCTGTCTGTCTGTCTGTCTGTCTGTCTGTCTGTCTGTCTGTCTCTCTCTGTCTCTCTCTGTCTCTCTCTCTCTCTCTCTCTCTCTCTCTCTCT
>NW_004524655.1:1581753-1586020 GCF_000260255.1 Octodon degus
TCTCTCTCTCTCTCTCTCTCTCTCTCTCTCTCTCTCTCTCTGGCAAAAGGCACTGGGGATTGACTCTCAGGCCTTCCCACTGAGCTACATCCTCACCCATTTTCTATTTTTTGAGACAGGGTTGTGAACAATCGCTACAATGCCCAGGCTGGGCTTGAACTTTCCATCCTCCTGCCTCAGCCCCAGATTGCCAGGATGACAGGTACTTTGAGATTATGTCTTGTTCTTAGGGACTTCTTGCCCATAGATTCACATGCTGGTCAGTGGAGGCTGCCACCAGTTCCCGCTTGCTTGCTCTTTTTTTTTTTTTGCTTTTCTTTCTTTCTTTCTTTCTTTCTTTCTTTCTTTCTTTCTTTCTCTTTCTTTCTTCTTTCCTTTCATCTGTATTTCTTATTGCTCTTTTTTAACCTCTACACAATAAAAATAAGTTCCAATCATACTGACCTTACAGTTTTATTTTGTGTTCTTTCATTTATTTAATAATAAAATTAGGGCTGGCCAGAGAGCTCAGCAGACTAAAGTGCCTGCTTAGGCAGCGCGCAGTGGCCAAGGTTTGATCCCCAGCATGCCATGCCAGGCCTCCCCCCGCCCCTGAGGGGTGTGCTGAGATGGCGATTGAGACTGGGCATAGTGGGGCAAGTCTGTAATCCCAGCACTTGGGAGGTTGAAAACAGAAGAATCGCTACAAATCCAATCTGCATAGCGAGACTCTATAAACCCTGTAGACCCTATAGATCCTGTCCTAAATATGTAAAATAATAATAATAATAAATTAAACATTCCTACATATTATTATTTTTTTTGTACACTTTTCTCTATCAGTCAGTATCCTACCTAGAGACAGAAAACACACCAGGTATCTTAAGAAAAAGAATACAATATATGGAGCAGTTAACCAAATCGTAAGGAAGAGTCTTGCGTATTATGCTAGTCTACCTGTATTATCTCCAAGAGACAATTAGCTCACTGAATATCTCCCCAAATTTTCCTAATTTACCTTCTGCAGGTTGTGGTTAAAGTTTTTTCTTTGATATAAATCACATTACATGGTTAGCAAACAATCACAGAAGACTGGAAAAACAGGGCATAATGACCTGTCACCAGAGGGATCACTTGAGGAGCAGTGAGCACAGGTAGGACCGGGAAGTTGAGGGGAGGTGCTAGGAACAGGAAGCCCAGGGTGGAAGCCTCAGAGGCAAAAAAAGGCATGGCTGGAAGCAGGATTCTAGGTTCTGATGTCGGAATTTACGCTGCCTCTAATTCTTTGTCATCTGACATTAGGGTTAAGTAGTGAGTCCCTGTTATCCATAATTTCATCTTATTTTCTTTGTGACTTAGTTCTCAAAGTAGAGATAATTGACTGAATGATGTGTGTACCTTGAGGATCCTCAATATCAGTGGCACATGTGTTTTCTTCAACTCAGTAGCAATTTCAATTCTACCCATGGTAAATGTTCCACATACAGATTAAAGATCATAAGATTGCTTATTTGTGCAGTTTTCTCAGATCCCAAACATTGATTTCCCTGGGCTTTCTGTGCTTGTTGTTAGTCCACAAACATCTTCTCTTTTCTCTGGCTCTTCACATGGAAGGAACCCTCACGCAACTCATACTTCAGACTTAGGGAGGGGAAGAATCATGTCTTAGAATTCTATTCCCAATCGTAGCACCTTTTCATTAGGTATTAAGAAGCAGTAACTCAATCAATGAGCTTAAGTGATGGAGGCTTCACATAAAAATCAATTGACCCCTTTGAACCCAATATATGCCTTTGTGGAGTCCCAAAGAGATAAGGGAACAAGGAGAAGAATACACAAATAAACATTGACAGAAAACTTACCAAATCTGAGAAATGGAGATCTAGATTCATGAATATATATGAGAAAATTTTGAGCACAGCAAGAGAGAAGACATGTATAATCTCAGCAGATTCTTTTTTTTTTTTTTTTTTTTTTTTTTTTTTTTTTGTATTTTAGAGTCTACAGGGTGTTCAAGGTCGCACTATTAGATCTGACTCATAGTGATCCGCCTGTTTACAGCCTCCTAAGAGCTGGGATTACAGGTGCACGCCACCATGCCCAGTCTCAATTGCCATCTCAGTGCACCCCAGGGGCAAGGCCAGCACAGCAGGCCTGGGGAACAAACAGCTGTGCCTGCTTGGAGGTGCTTTCATTTACTGAGCTATTTGACTGGCCCCTGGGAGAAATGTTTAGGTAAGGAGAGATGGAGAAACAAAGCAAGTGCTTAAGGAAGCAAAATAAAATAAACACCAAAAACCGTTCTGTCAAAAATACTATACCCAGCAAAGCTATCCCTCTACATTGAAGGACATTCCCAGACATACAAAAACAAGTTCATCAACTGAGGGAAAAGAGAGAGAGTTTCTAAAGTCAAAGCAAAAGAATTCTAAGTAATAACATAAGAGCATATACAAGTATAGATCTCACTGATAAAGTAAATAAAATATACAGATTAATATAATACATGTAACTGATAGTGCCCATGTCACGCTTAACCCCGGTACAAAGTACAAACACAAAACTACAGAGAATAACAATAGCTCAAGTATATATATATATAAGTCAGGAGCAGCTTACAGTTTTTATATGCAATTAAAGCTTAGTAGTTCTCAGCTTCTAGTAGACTATTCCAACTCTAAGGAGGTTTATGTAAGCCTTATGGTAACCAGCATTGTAGATATAAAAAACAGAAAGCAAAGAATCAAAACACATTGCTACAAATAATAATGAAGGCACAAAGAAAGATGGTAGAAAAGAGGAAAGGAAAATAGAATTACAAACCACAAAGAAAACAATTGAGAAGGTGGCAATAGTTCTTACCTGTCGATAATTACTTTAAATGTAAGTGGGTTAAGCCCATCAATCAAATGATATAGAGTGGCTAAGTGAATTTTACAAAGATCCAGTTGTATACTATTGCTAAGAAACTCATTTTAGTTTCAGGACACATATTTGCCAAAAGTGAAAAAATAGGAAATGATATTCCATGTAAATTATTACCAAAAGAGTATAGGAATGGTTAACCTTATATCAGATTAAGTAGATTTGAAGCAAAAAAAAAAAAATAAGAGACAAGTTAAGTCACTGTATAAAAATGTTCAAAAAGCAAGCCCAGCAGGAAGACAGAATAACTATTATGTCACGTGTGTGTATACAACCTAAATTTTCAAACTACATGTATAATATTGATGGATCTAAAATGATAAATAAGTGGCTGTATAATAATAGTAGGATACTTTAGGATCCCATTTTCAATAACAGATAGATCATTCAGACATGAAATCAATAAGGAAACAGCAGAGCTGAACAACACTACAGACCAGAAGGATGTAACAGACATCTAAACATCCCACCCAGCAGCAGAATGCAGCCTTTGAAGTATGCACTGAACAGTCTCCAGGACACATCACATGGTAGACCATGAAACAAGTATTAGCCATGTTTTCTTTTAGAAAATTAAACCTATTCCACAGATCTTTCTCAGTCACAATGGAATAAATGCAGACTCTTATAGCATTTTTTAAAAAGTGAATGTTCACAAAAACATGAACATTAAATGATAAACCTTTGAATGATAAGTGGATCAAAGAAAGAATTGAAAGTGAGCTAGGCTCAGTGCTGCACGCCTGTAACCTCGGGATCCAGGAGGCCAAGGCAGGATGATCAGTGGAAGCTTGGGGCCCACCCGGGCTATACAGTGAGCAGAGTAAGTTCAAAGTAAGCCTGGACAACACAGCAGAGCTCCATTCTTCAAATAAGTAAAATTAAAAATACATCAAGGCAAATGAGTATGGAAAGACAATATAGCAAAACAGAGATGAATCGAAAGCAATACTAAAAGGGAAGCTTATGGGGATAAATATCTACATTTTAAAAAAGAAGAAATCATCCAGGTAAAGTGGTGTATACATGTAGTCCTAGCTACCTGGGAGTCTCAGGCAGCGGGGTCCTTAGGTAAAGGCCACAATGGCAACACAAAGAATTCCCATCTCAAACAAAGAGCACCAGAGATGTGGCTAAGCAGTCCCTAAGCTCCACGCCACAAGAAGAAGCAGAAAGAGGAGGAGGATGGCATGGAAAGGAGGACAGAATCACACAAACAAGTAAACAAAAAGATCATTAACGTTACACCTCAAGGAAATAGAAGAATCACAGCAAACCCCAGCATTATCAGAAAGTAGAAAATAGTCAGGATCAAGATGAGAACAAAAGTGACTCAAAGTAAGAGCAAAAGTTAGACAATACA
>NW_004524655.1:1586120-1587837 GCF_000260255.1 Octodon degus
GTGATCCTGCTGTTTTCAGCCTCCCCAGCACTGAGATTACAGGCATGCACCATCATGCCTGCACTCTGTGGCCAGCTCAGCATGACTGAGGGCGGGGCCAGTGCAGTATGTAGTGCTGGGGATCTAACCCTGGTTCCTGTGTTTGCCTAAGCAGGCATTTAGTCTGCTGAGCTATCCCACTGGCCCTATTTTATTTTAAAAGCTAGACAAAACTAGAAAACCTACTTAGTGAGACACTAACTATACTAGTCAGCTAGCTATATAACTAGAAAAAAAGAAAAGATTCAAATCAATAAAATCAGAAATAAAAAATTAAACATTACAACTAATAATACAGCAATAAAAAAGACTCTAAGCTCCTGTAACATACAATTATACATAATTATGCATAAATTATACATGATTGGACAATCAGAAAACAATGGAAAAATTCCTAGAAATACACAATGCCTATGACTGAAAAGAAAGGTAGAGATAACAAACTGGTAACTAATACAGTAAAGAGATCAAATCAAGACTAAGAAACTTCTCAACCAAAAAAAGCCTCAACCAGATGACTTCACAAGTTCTACTAAACGCTTCAAAAAGAATTAATGCTAAACTTTCTCTAATCCTTCCAAAGGGGGAAAAAAAAAAAGAAAAAGTGAGACTCTACCAAGCTCATTTTGGCACAGAATAATACTGATACCAAAGCCTGACAGATACCATAAGAAACAAAATTACAGATCATATCCCTAGGTACCGGCTGCAAAAATCTTTGACAAAAGGTTATCAAACAAAATTCAACAGCACATTGAACAATCACCTGTGCACGCTGTCTTAGTTACTTTTTTACTCATTGCTGGGACAAATACCTGACACTCAAAATGAAGGAAGGAAAGGTTTATTTAGCTCACAGTTTGTAGAGGTTTCAGTTCATACTCTGCTGGCTACAAGGAAAATGACAGCAATTCATGGCAGCAGAAAACAATGAAGAGCAGAGGAGCAGCAGCAGCTATGGCACCCATCAAGCCTCTCTCTTTCTTCTGTGCTGACTGCGAAGACCGGCGTTCCACAGTGAAGATCAAGCTCCTCTGAAGACTGGGACTTCTCCAAGGAAGCGGAGCAGGATGGCAGGAAGCCTTCCTCAATTCCTTTATATGCACTTCTTGTACTGAGTCACTCTGAGGCAGTCCATGGCCCTAGGGTTGAACCAATCGCACCCCAGTGCTGGTCCAATCGCACCCCAAGTTGGGCCCTGCCCTCCTGCAGTGCTGGGTCCCCACGCCCTTTCTGAGCCAATTTATCCAAGTTGAAACAATGTATCAACTACCACAAATACCAAATGGGACTCATTTCTGGAATGCAAGGATGGTTCAACCTATGCAAACTGAGCAGTGTGATATGCCACAGTATAACAAAGGATAAGTGTTCATGATCTTCTTACAGAAGAAAAGCAGTTGAAAGAAGCTTGACATGGAACGATTAAAAATCATCAGCAAACTATCCTCATAGGATAAGGATAGTGGATGAAAACCCACAGTGGAAATTATGCCCATTGCTGAAAATGAGAAACTTTCCCTCTAAAATGTGAGGTGTCATCATTTCCCCTGAACATAACATTGGAATCATAGCCAGAATAAAACTTCAGCTTCAGTCCAGGGAGCTAGCTCAGCAGCATAAGCACCTGCCTGGCAAGTGCAAGGTCCTGAGTTCCATTCCTGGTACTGAAGAAAAA
>NW_004524655.1:1587959-1637900 GCF_000260255.1 Octodon degus
AATTAGAAACAATACAGAATTTCACTAAGCAAAATGATAGGAATTCAACCATGTTGGTTATATTGCATATTATTGTCTTCAAATTGGTTGTTCAGACCAGATGTAAGCATGAAAAATTGGTTAAAATTATTTTCAAAGAAGAAAGAAAAATAAGCATTAATGCTTCTTTTCCAAAGACCAATAGAAATCAGCAGTACAATTTTCCGAGCTATCCTGGGTACATAAATGCATTTTTTTTTCTTTCTTGCTTCTCTCCTTATCCTCATCCCAGTTGTTCCTTCCCTGGAGCAGCTTCTTTCCCTTTCACTATACCCTTTGTACCTTTCAGATCCTTTTTACTCTTTCAGGTTTTTACGCTAGGGAGACAATACAAACTTGGCATATGTGGGTCTGATTTACTTTACTTCTGAGTATGGACTCTAGTTGCATCCATTTACCTAGAAATGTCTTGAGTTTATCTTTTTTATAGCTGAGTAATACTCCATTATATAAAAATACTATATTTTTGCTATCCATTTCTCAACTGATGGGCATTTGGGTTGTTTCCAAGATTTAACTATGACAAATTGTACACGACCTATTTAAAAAATTAAGAAAACAATTCCACTTATAATATGACAAAAAAAATGATAAACTTAAGCAAGAAGGTAATACAATTCTGCAGTAAGAACTAGAAAACAGAGTTTAAAAAAAATTAAATTGGAACAAATAAATGGAAAGATATCCATGCTCATGGAGGGGAAGGCCTGCTAAGATGACTGCAGTCCCCAAAGCTAGATGGAGATTTAATGACATCCCTATCAAAACCCCAATGATATTATCTTGCAAAAATAAGAAAAAAAAAACTTAGAGAAGTACAGAAGAGCCAGTACAACCAGAGCAGTTTTGAGCAGGATGAATAAATCTGAAGCAATCACACTTCCTGATTACAAAACGAAGCACAGAGTTATAGTCATTAAAACAATATGGTATTGGCATAAAAATAGACATACAGACCAAAGGAATAGAATCAAAAGATTCATATATGTATGAATCAAAATATATATGTTGGGGCCAAAGGAGCTAGCTCAGTAGAATAAGTGCTTGCCTGGAATCCAATCCCTGGTACCACAAAAAATTATATATATATATATATATATATATATATCTCCCACTGACCTTTGATATGGTGGCAAGGGTATATAACAGGAAAGGGACAGTCTCATCATGAAGAATGTTGGATCATGGATGGGATAGCCACATGCAAAATAATGAAATTGTTTCCCACATTACATCATTCACATCACCTTCTAAGGACTAAAAACTTAATGATAAGACCTGAAACTAGAAGAAAACATAATTAAGCAGGTTCCTGGCATCAGTCTTGGGAACTCAGTCTTGGTCAAGGAAACTTATTTTTCCCAGAGCTGCTACAAATGATATCAAAGCCAAATAACAGCTGTGATGCACACCAAACACTCTTCCTCAGTGTAAATATTTTTTGCTAAAGGAAGAGCTGAGCTGAGTGATCTTTGGACCACGATCTTCTAATTGTTTGAAGAAATCGTAATAGGAAAAGAAATAACTGTGGATGCGCACATGCTGGACCTGCAACTGCAGATCAGGTTTGCAGTAACGAATGGTGCTAATTTCTCTCAGCTTCTGAATTCCAAGAAGATGATAATGGAAGAAAAGGGTGAAAAGAGTGGTGAACAGCAGAGAGCGTGAATGGAAGGGTGCTGGGGAAGGAGAGGGCAAAAGCAGCTCTCACGTCTAGTAACTTTCTAGATGTCAGACACTGTTCACGTTGTGTCCTTTCTTTCTTTCGTTTGTTCTCTCTCTCTCTCTCTCTCTCTCTCTCTCTCTCTCTCTCTCTCTCTCTCTCTCTCCTTCCTTCCTTCCTTCCTTCCTTCTTTCTTTTGTTCACAAATATTTATTGAGTTAGGCACTCCCCGCTTAAGGCACCAGGGTGAATAGAACAAAATCAATACATTTCTATGTTCAAGAAACTTACACTTTTGTATTTAAAAATGATGATCTGAACCCAGAATGCTGGACTTTGAGTACAAGGTACCAATCCCCACGTAGAAGAGAACCAAGGTGTGAAGAGATGAGCAGATTGGGGGGGGGTGATCACGGAAGCCCCCACAAATGGATCATGCACAAAACTTCACACGAAAATAGTGCAAATGCATCAGTGCAGAGAAAGCCAGTCATAGCCTCTGCAGATGAGTCTGAGTTCCTTCCAGAAGGGGCCAAACTCACTAGCGCGCACTCACTCCGTGCAAATCACACACCTCGCTTATATTTTTATTTTTTATTTGTATTTTATTACAGGATCTTGCGCTGGGATTGCAGGTGCGCCACCACGCCCAGCCTCAATCACCATCTCAGCACGCCCCAGGGGCGGGGCCTGCGTGGCACGCCGGGGATTGAACCCCAGCCACTGAGTCTCACACACCTCGCTTGAATCGGCAGTGACATGGGGGTGGAGCCTATAACTCCAAGTCCGCTCATATCATGCTGGCTCCAGCGTGACTCCCCAGGGAGAAAGACAACTTTTCTCCGACCACGGTACAGTCACACACAAACATTTGGAGATAGAATCGTTAGCAGCCATCAAATGACATGGAGATTTATTCCACGGTGAAGCCTTCCCACCGCTAATGAAATCTTCACACAATGTGTTAATTGTGCTCCGTAACTAGGCAAACCCTGAATGGTCCTGCCTGAGGGAGACACAAGCAACCCCAAACAGAAGCATGACATCAAAGAAATAAATATGAAACATGTCCAATTCCCTGTGGATTGACAATCACACCCTGGTCTAAGCTGTCTCAATGTCTTTTTTAGCAACCCAAGGAGACTCTCCACATGTACCTGTGTTTCTTCAAATCTAATCCCCACTCTACAGCCAGGAGAATATTTTGGGAGAAAAACATAGTGAAATTCTCTGCTTCAAATATTCACTTACTCCTAAGTCTCCCCAGGTGAGAGTTAAAATATGGGGAAATAGCTCAGCAGTCTAAGAGCCTGCCTAGCAAGCACAAGGACCCAAGTTGAATCCCCAGTAGTGCATGCCATGCAGTCTGCTGTATAACAAGACCCTGTACCAAAGAAAAGAAAGGAAGGAAGGGAGGGAGGAAGGGAGGGAGGGAGAGAGGGAGGGGGGGGAGAGGAAGGAAGGGAAGGGAAGGAAAGGGAAGGAAAGAAAAGAAAGGAAGGAAGAAAGAAAGGAAAGAAGGAAGGAAGGAAAGAAGGAAAGAAAGAAAGAGAAAGAAAGAAAGAAAGAAAGAAAGAAAGAAAGAAAGAAAGAAGGAAGGAAGGAAGGAAGGAAAGGAGGAAGGGAGGGAGGCAGGGAGGGAGGGAGGGGAGGGAGAGGAGGGAAGGAAAGGGAAGGAAAAAGAATAAAGGAAGGAAGGAAAGAAGGAAAGAAAGAAGGAAAGAGAAAAAAAGAAAAAGAAAGAAAGAAAAAGAAAGGAGGGAAGGAAGGAAGGAAGGAAGGAAGGAAGGAAGGAAGGAAGGAAGGAAGGAAGGAAGGAAGGTGGCACAAGACTCATGAGTCTGCAGAACTGTCCTGGGCTCAACGTCTGCTTTTTGGCACCCACTCTTTTATGTCCACTGCCCTCATGCTGGCCTGCTTGTCCTTGCTCTGGACTTCAGATCTGATGCTTCACTGCCTACGCAATTTGTTTCTTTGCAACTGGGATGCAATCTCATTTCCTCTTGGTGTGAATCACTTAGGCTGCGTCACAAATTATCACAAGCTTAGTTTAAGCACAACTAAAGCAGAGTCCAATGTATTTTCTTGCAGGAGCCCAGGCCATTAGTGCCTGTGTCCTTTGCTTTCTTTTTTCTTTTTTTTTTTCCCATAATTTTATTGACAGAGAAATAGCAATGAGACAGTTTCAAATCAAATTGGTAGGACAGTTTCAATAATTATCACATTGCATACTCTCTTCCTAGTGGTTAATCGCTGTACAAGATGCAGACATGATATCCTATTTACAAACACTATTACAACAAGTCCCTCTATTCATTAAGAGAATGTAACTATATATCTATCCTAACCATTTTGGATACACAGATACAAAATGGACATTCATTTATATATCCCCTTTTTAGTTTAGTTCCGTCATTTGAATATTATAGGTGTGTTAACTCAGCAAACATATTCTAAGAGTCTAGTAATCCATCCTCTGCTTTCTATCCCTCATAAGACTGTGTTCAGCTTTCGTCTCAGCCTGGCTTCTTGTCTGTAAGCTCAGCCAGGGAAGGATCCCCTTCCAAGACCACTGGACTATGGACAGGTCCCAGTCCCTCATGGGATGTTGGGCTGCAGAACCTGCTTCCTGTCTGGATCTTGTCTGGAGGCCATACCCAGTTCCCTGTTGGTGGGCCTGTCCAACATGCTCATGTTGTGGAAGGATCTATACTGTCAGGAACACCACCACAGAAGTGACGTACATAGCTTTGGCCTGATTCTGTTAAAGTAAATCAGTCCTGCCACATTCAAGGAAAGAGGTGACAGGAGCCATGGAGCCCGCAGTTTGGGATCAACTGCAGGAATCATCCTAGAGGCTGGGTGCCACACGGCACCTCTGGACAGATGGGACATTATTTTCCTTCAGGCTTTTGCTGACGTATCGCTTCTTTAGGAAAGCCTTCCATGATGGTCCCAGGTAAAGTCATTTCCTGTCTGCTATATTTCCACTCATGGCCTATATTTTTCTGAAATTCAACCTACAAGTTTTGTCTTGCTGTATGATTGTTTTCGCCCCTGACCTGTTCAGTTCCTTGCTGTCAGTTCAGCTGCTCATAGCTCTTTGCCAGAGTCCAGCTCAGAGGCTGGCAGACCTGGTGGTGTTCACTAAAAACACTGGCACACTTTTGGATGAAAGAATGAATGGACAGAAATATGCTCACTGCCACAATACGTTTGCTAACTTGCCCCAAACTTGGACGACTTACACAACTTAGGTCATTGCATGTTGACTGTTCAGTATCTTTGTCTCTTCTTGTCCTCCCTGTTTTTTATCAAAGCCATCATTGGTGAAGTCTTGGAAAACTACAAGAACACTCCAAAACACACACTAGTATTGCTCAAAACACACACTCCTTCCTTCTCAGTAATGCTAACTCACCAATCCATAAAACCAAAGGAAAAGTAAACCCATTGCTCTCTTTTAATATTACTGTAGGAGGAAGAGGGACAGGTGGAGATACCCTTGCTCATGTTTGGCTAGGTGCCGTGTGTCAATCGCCACAGTATATCTATGTTCTTGAGCACCTGGGGTCCAAGCTCTTGTCCTGCCCACTTCCTCCATTCTTTAGATAGGGAAATAGGGTCAGAGAGGAAGAGTGGACTTCCCAGTGGCGTGCTGCTGCACTGGCTGGCATGAGGGAGCTAGATTCTAGTGTTGGTTGACTTTTTCCCATGGATATATTCCATTGTGACCAATCTCAAGCTGCACACGGATGAACAACTAAGGTAAAAACTCTTCGGTATTTATCAATGAGTTCTTGCAGGTCCATGAGTGTTTCCCCCACCCACCCATCCGCACCTCTGCAGAAATACGTGCCCGGATCTCTTTTCTTTCTTTCACCTCTGAGCTTCTACCGGTGAGAAACACCCCGCCCCACCAAGATTTGCAGCTCCTAGAGGCTGAGACTCACCAAGCCCAGAGCGTTGCTGGAGGATACTGCTCAGCAAATATTTGCTATGACATTGTGATTGCAGTTGTCAAGGGCCATGCAAGAGGAACCAGATGACTAAACGGGGACAGAGGAAGCTGAGGGAACATGCAAAGGTCTGGTGATGCCTCTTGAGGTAGAGCCTGTGGACACAGCCCTCCTCTGGCTGAAGCAGCAAGCAGGAAAGCCAGCAAAGCAGGAGAGGTGGGCTTGGTCGGAGCTGGAGGGCAGCCTCTCCCCTTCCTGCTGTCCCAGTGCCTGCTGTTGTTCAGCAGGATCCTTAGTGGACCCACACTCTCAGGAGTTTCAAAGACAAGGCTGGAGTGGAGACATGCTAGATCCTTCTTACCTGCCCTGCAGCTCCCTAAATGTCACACACACACACACACACACACACACACACACACACACACACACACAAGGCCTGAGCTGAGCCAAGCAAGATTTGGAAGCATGTTTCTCTCTGCTTGTTTATCCACAACCACATAGGACAGGGTATGGGCTAGGCAGAGCGGAAGAGGCATGAGTCAGTGAAAGCAGCGCTTGTCCTTTAGAGTCTACTGTCTGACAGGAGGGGGAGAGAGAGAGACAGGGACAGAGAGAGAGAGAAGCAGGATAGCTCAGATGCCTGCTGATCAAGGAGGCAGGAAGGACTCCAGGCAAGCATCAGCCCCGATGATGCCATCAGGGAGGGCTTCCTGGAAGAAGCCATGCTCAAAGTGGAACCGACTGTACCACGGCCAAAGGAGAGAGGAGTTGTGGCCCTGGTGGCCTCGTGGGCAGCCACTGGGCATCAGCTTTGCCTTTCTGCATAAGATTGCTAAAAAAAACCTCTTTTGTTATTTACTGTAATACATCAGTATAGCCTTTGAAGACAACAATATACCATATAATAATCATTCTTAATTTCCTATCATCTTATTTTGACATTCTGTATCATTTTTATTGGATTGAATTGATTATTCCTTACAGTGTCTCACTATGCAGGGGTGGCACAGGCACAGCATGCGGTACTGGGGATCAAACCTGGGTCCTTGCGCTTGCCAGGCAGGTGCTTCGACCACCAAACTATCTCCCCAACCTTATTTTTTAATTTTTTAAATTTAAAAATAAAATAAAAAAAAAACATGTGACTAGGTGTCGGTATAGAATGTGGGCAAGGCTTAGCGGGTTGGTTTGTCAGCAGCGCTGGGTACTCTGGAAGTCACTGTGCTGGAGAAGCCCCTGCTCTGGAGGGTCCAGGTCAGCTCCACCTCTGTGTGACTGCTAACCCAGCAGGGATGGTGCAAGGCAGGGCTCATCCAGGGCTGTGGGTGGGACCTGCTCAGGGTCTGCCCAATATCAGGTCTTCTTAGATGACCAGATTTCCTACACAGCGGTTCAGATTTCCCAGGGACAGTGGAACAAGAGCCAGGTTCATCAGAGGTGAGGCAAGGCCTGTTTTTTTTTTTTTTTTTTTTTATCAAAACCATGGTTGGTGAAGTCTTGGAAAACTACAAGAACATTCCAAAACACACACTAGCATTGCTTAAAACACACACACTCCTTCCTTCTCAGTAATGCTAACTCATCGGTCCATGAAACCAAGGAAAAGTAAACCCATTGCTCTCTATTAATATTACTGTAGGAGGAAGAGGGACAGGTGGAGATACCCTTGGTCGTGTTTGGCTAGGTGCTGTGGGAAGCCCCTGTCTTCCATCAACCAAGCTGTTAGGAAACCTTCTCAGCTCCAGTGGAGGGGATTGGGGCTCCATTTGCCAGTGGGAAAAACATGTAGAATATGCAGACAGGCTTGTTTGTGCTTCTAAGACCCATCAGAAACTGCCCAAAGGATTGAGGCTGTCTTCCTTGTCCACAATGCTTGAGATCAGATGGACTTCATATCTTAGAGTTTTTCAGATTTTGGAAGATATGCGTAGAGTTTATTCATGTAGCACCCCTCATCTGAAAATATAAAATCTGAAAGCACTCCAAAGCAAGATTTTTGGATGTTATGTTAGTACATAAAATTTTCTGATTGGGGATGTTCAGCGTAGTTGTTTTCAGTCAGCCTAGAGAATCCCTTGTATGCTTCCCCCGGTGCTGACATCACGCCTGACAACACTGTCACACACAACAACAAGACAACATCAGTCACTGGGAGTTGATGGCAGCATTTATTACCTCGAGTACAGACCTTATTCAGAACTCCCCAGTGTGTGTGCATTTGTGTGTGTGTGTGTGTGTGTGTGTGTGTGTTATGCAGAGTTCCATAAATTTTTATCACACATACAAATTTGCGTCACCGGCACTGCAGGCGCTGTCTAGAACTATTCCATCTCCCCAGAGAGCTTTCTGCATGGGACCAGTTTTAGCACACACCAAGTCCAGCACAGAAAACACACAGCTCAGTTTGAAGCCCACGATGACTATCAAAAGGTGTCACAACTCTACTTCTGATCCTCAGTGTCTTTATCTATAAAATGGGCAGCAATATCAAACCTAGGATGTGCAGTGGGCAATCAGTGGCATAAACTGTGAAGTCAGAAAGCCCAAGGCATAGAGCTGACTGCAAGCCCCACCTCATGCTTTGCCACCACTGCAAAGCATATTTTGGATAAGTTCACCAGTAAAACTGGGATAAAAGCACACACACACCTTATAATGATGCAGTGCAGATTATGGAGGTCATGTATGTGATACCCCAGGGTAGAGCCTGCCAGAAAATCCCAGACCCTGTCTGAAATCTTCTGGCCCTTTCCACCTATCTACAACTTGGGAGTCTTGAAGAGTTTATGTATTTTTGTGCTAGGCTTCACGGTCATTGTTTTTGGTCAGTTTTCATGTAATAAGTTCCAATCCCATATTGAGTATTAACAGGGTGTTAAAATATTCCAGCCTTTAAACACGTCTGGGTCAACCTATACCTCTTCCACTACTCTGAGTGGTTGTAGACCATGCTCAAACACAGTGCCCCAAATTTTAAGTATTAGGAGGACAAAAGCACTCTGAATAATCTAGCCCTCCAATTTCCACCCATGTTTAGTGAAGACTCTATCATCTTGCGATGCAAAGTGACATTTCAGTGACCAGTGGACCTATCATGCCGTGGGGCTTCTGAGAGGTGACAGTGGATCCAGAAAAATCCTACTGTCCATGAGGTCATAGTCATAATATAGGACAGAGTGGGTGGCGAGCATGTGCCTGGGGAGCTCCTGGTCACAGCAGACTGGCTGTGCAGCCTGCTGTGTGTACATAAAGTGCGCACAACCGTGTAGCCAGCAAAATGGGCGATTGTGGTGATAAATAGCTACGTTACTGGTGTGTGTTTACTGTCCTAGACATTTATTATGATCTTAGAATGTACTCTTCCTACTTATAATAAAGGGGTCACAGGGCAGGGTGCTGTGTTCCTCTCCCAGCGAGCTGGTACACCTCCCGCGCACCGTGTCTCCTGGTGGCTGACACCGGCGCCGCCTGGCTTTTGTAAGTACCCTGCAAAGTGTGCACAGGGACTAAGTCACCTCCCAGGCTTCTCAGAGCAATTAAGCCATGCTCGTGGCTGTGTTTGGGTCTGGGTTCCGGAGAATGAAGTCCTTTGTTTTCCTTGCAAATGAGATAGGTTCCTAGCAAACAAGATCCATCTCCCTCCCAAAGCAATGGAAAAAGTATTCGGTTCTCCTGTCGCTGGCACCTTCGCATCCTCAGAAATCTTTCCTTTCCAAATCTCTCTCCACCCAAGTCATCTATGGTCTCTGAACTCACTGCCAAGAAGGGGCTCTCAGGCTCCGTCCCCAAAGCAACCTCTCTCCAGTCGTTGAACAAGGGACCCTGGGCTGGAAGTGTCCCAGCTGCTTCCTGCTTCGCTCACAGCCCTCCCTTGCTTCTCTCACTCATCTCAGGGTCTGTGCGCCTGAGCAACGTGACCCTTGCCAGGCTTTACTTAGGGACAACGTGAGCAGGAACAGCTCCAGAGTGTAACTTCAGGGCAAAACAAAGCAGAAGGCGAGCTCCTGAGAGTCTGCAGTGATACCAAGAGAAAGCAGACCAACAGTATAAATCATGGCCATTCTGTGGGATCCTTTGGTTCATCCCCACGTGGGGACAGCCTTGCTCCCCAGCTGGGTGAGACCTCTGGCCCTTTTCCTAGAACACGGAGAACTTTGCTTTGCACATATTTGCTGGAGAGAATACACAGGTGTCTGTCTCCGCTCTGCCTGGCAATGGCATCATGAGGACGATCAACCCCATGTGTGTCATGAATCTAATGCCTTCCTTTAGTGGCCGGGGACAGCTCCTGCTCAGAGCCATCTCTGTTTTATTTTTGAAAAGGTGCCATCCCTCGCACCCTCACTCCGAGGGCTTATGGGAAGATGGGGCTGTGTGGCAATACTGCTACACACATGGGGATTTTCTGAGGATCTTGTCAAGAAGTAGGTGCTGGTTCAGTAGGTCTGAGATGGATGTCCAAGTGTACACTTCTCCCGGCTTCAAGGCTCTGGCCTGGGTGCTGTGCTTTGCACAGCAAGATTCTAAAGTCCTCGCGTGGTGAAGCCAGAGAAAGCACAGAGCTTCTTTGAAGATATTCTCCCCTTAAGAATATCATCTGCTGCAGTTCAGTACTCTAGGAGGCTGAGGCAGGAGCATCACACGTTTGAGTCTAGTTTAGGCAACTTAGCAACTCACAAGACCCGGCCTCAAAAAAGAAAAAAAAATTAAAAAGGGCTGGGGATAGAGCTCAGTGCAAAGGCTCTGGCTTCTATCCCTTGTGCCAAAAGAAATAAAAATATCTAATGAATGTCAGGCTTTGAGGTAAAGACATAAAATCACTCGAAACCAGCTTCCTGCTTCGGATTGTCTTCAAGTAGGTGGCTGGGGTGCAATGAGCTACGGTCTCAGGTTCTAAAGTCAAAGCCCGCCAGTGAGGCAAAGGTTTTTCGAATCCTTCGTACCTTTTTTTTGTTTGTTTGTTTTTAACATTTAGTGTGTGTGTGTGTGTGTGTGTGTGTGTGGCCAGCTCAGTCCACCAGGGGGCGGGGCTGGCTGGCATGTGGTGCTGGGGGATTGAACCGCGGTCCCTGTGCTTTGCCAAGCTTGTTCCAAGTAGGTGCTTTAGACCACTGAGCCATCTCTCCAGCCCCGTACCTGTTTTTTTGTATCCTTCTGCCACTGCTGCTGTAACAAACCATCACACACTGATTAGCATGCAACAGCACGCAGTGTTGCTCATCTGAGGGTTCCAGAACTTAGATGTCTGAAAGTAGGCTTCACTAGACTACAGTCAAGGTGTGGTGGGGCTGTGTTGGTTGTGGGGGCTCCAAAGGTAAGTCTGTTTCCTCTGCAGAGCTTGCTCCCTTTCACAGCCAGCTCCAGAGAGCATCATCCTGTGTCTCTCCCTCTCTCCCTCCCTCCATTTCTCTCTGTCTCTCTCTCTCTCCCTCTGTGTCTCCCTCCCTTCCTCCTACCCTCCCTTCCTCACTCCATCTCTCTCTATCTCCCTCCCTCCCTCCCACCCACCCTTTCTTCCTCCCTCCCTTCCTCCCTCCATCTCTGTCTCTTCCTCCCTCCCTCCATCTCTCTCTGTCTCTCCCTCCCTCCCTCTATCTCTGTCTCTCTCTCCCTCCCTCTGTCTCCCTCCCTCCCATCCACCCTCCCTCCCCCCCCCCCCCCCCCCCCCTTCCTCTCTCCCTCCCTCCCTCCATCTCTCTCTGTCTCTCCCTCCCTCCCTCCCTCCATCTCTGTCTCTCCCTCCCTCTGTGTCTCCCTTCCTCCCTCCCTCCCAGTCACCCTCCCTCCTTCCCTCCATCTCTCTCTCTGTCTTTCCCTCCCTCCATGTCTCCCTCCCTCCCTCCCACCCTCCTTCCCTCCCTTCCTCCCTCCATCTCTCTTTCTCTGTCTGTATGCCTCTCCCTCCCTCCTTATCTCCCTTCCTCTCTTTCTTCCTGAGCCCTCCTTTCTTCTCTGATCACCTCTCCCTCTCCGATGCTGACATTCTTGTCTTTCTCCTATAACTCTCTATCTCAAGATCCTGTGCTTAGTACACATGGTGGTGCACACTTGTAATCTCAGCACTTAGGAGGCTGAGGCAGGAGGACCACCATGAGTTCGAGTTCAGCCTTGGTCACATAGTGAGTTCAAAGCCAGCCTAAAGTACATAGTAAGCCCCTGTCTCAAAAAACAAAACAAAGATCCTGCAGTTAATCACCTCATGGAGGCTTTTGGGCCAGGTAGTATAATATAGTCAGGGAGGTTTCAGGGACTAGGCTTGGGTGTATATTGGAGTTCATTTACCTACTATGTCATATCCATGGATCCTGTCCTCACCTGGACAGGCCTGGGGTTCAGGCAGGTCTTCCAGCCTCAGTTTCAATAGATAAATGAAAAGGTAAAGAAACTGTGATTTGTGTTCACAATTGCATACCACTCAGCCATAAAAAGCATGAAAAGGGTTGAGGATGTAGCTCAGTGGTACAGCGCCTGCCTAGCAAGTGTGAGGTCCTGAGTTTGATTCCCGGTACCCAATTCCCTAAGCAGCATGAAATTCTGTCATTAGCAACAACATAGAGCAGACCCCAAAAGACAAATATGACATGTTGGCATTCACTTGGGGAAACCAAAAACATTGATCACGTAGAAGTAACCAAGGAGCATAGCAGGGCGCAGGTAACTGGCCCTCATATTCTGCAGCTCAGTAGGATAATTATAATCTATGGTTTATCATATTTCTCAAAATAATCAGAAAAGAATTCGGAAATTCCCAACAGGCAAAAATGATGATTTTTTAGGGAATGGAAATGTTAATTACTCTACCATTATACATTGTGTACATCTATCAAATTATCACACTGCACTCTGCAGATAAGGTGAGTCCCGTTCGTCCACTTATGAAACAAAAATGGCAAATCGTGATTCTAAATATAAAAGCAAAGTTTATTCTTGCAGGTAAATATTTCTTAAACAAGATATGAACACTCCACTAAAGTCAAATTTAGATGAAAAAATAATTTAAAAAGTGAAAAGACCAGGTACAGGTTTATTTTCAGAATATACAGGCAGTTTAATGTCAGTATGACCAAAAAAAATAGCCCACGAGAAAAGTGGGGGGAACACGAATACCATGCATATGAGGTTGCCCTGTGCTTGACACATATGTGACAAAGTGACCAGCCAACTGTCATCATAAAAACGATAGCTCCAAAACCCACAACACTACCACACACTTCCTAGAAGAGCTACATGTTAGAAAGACAATACCAGGGCTTTACAGGAACGTGGGACAGGCTGAACCCTCGTACACTGAGGGTGGGAATATAATTTGGTGCAAGTAATTTTAAAAACTGTGTAGGTGAATGCACATGCATCCCCTGAAGCCACGGTGCCCCTCCTGGGGATATACCCAGCAGAAACAAACACAGCGAAGAACAGAGAGGAGGGTGCTTGCGGCGGTACTAGTCATGACAGCCTACCCAGAGCACATGCCAGTTGCCAATGACCAAATGGTTTTAATTTTATATTTAAAATTACATGCTTTGTTATTTTTAATACATGTTTGCGATACGTAATACATGTATTTTATGTATTAATAAATACGTGCAATAAATAATATAATAAAGCAGATTATTATATTATATAAAAATAAATTATTTTGTAATAATAAAATAATAAATACATGCCAATGGAGTATTTTAGGCAGGGAATATAGCTCAGTGGCATAAGCGCCTGCCTGGCAAGTGAAAGGTCCTAAGTTCGATCCCTGGTATTGCCAAAAAAAAGATGTATTTTAATACGTTTGCCCGACTGGCAGAGTTGGTACTTCTTCCTACACCTTAATTCTCTTTCGCCCGCCCACTTTTTCCTTCTTCCATCTGTTGGTCTCTGTGCCATTTGAGAAAGGTACCTCCCCACTTCTTATTACCTACTCTTTTGTTCTTTATTGGAGTTTATCTTACTATGTTCATGTAGGAGAAACCTATGATGTTTAAGATTGCTTGCTCAGTCTTTTTCACTTAGCATTAAGAACTCGAGGTGCGTTCTTTTTCCCTACAGATGACCTGCGTTCGTCTTTCCTTGCAGCAGCGTCCTTCTCCGTAGTGTGCACACGCCCCCTTCCCTTTGTCCTCTCACCTGCTGACAGACTTAGAGGCTGCTCCCTGATTTCACTCCTACCTCTCATGAATTCCACTGCGCCCAGCGATTCCCCGCCTAGCTTCCTGCGAGAGGTAAAGACATGGATTCAGTGGTCCGTGCACCGCTAGTAAAGCTGATCCGTAAGTCGTGCGAAGTCACGAAGTCGCGACAGGACCACACTCGGCACCAACCCAACCGCTTCGGGCACAACCAGAGACAACGCGCGGGAAGCCAGGAGAGCTCACAAGCGCTGGTGATTAGAAGACGCCAGGCGCAAAAGAACACATTTCCTCGCAACGAGCGCAGGAGCAGAGTCAACTCATCTTTGAGGCTAGAAATGGAGAAAGGGGGTTCCCTGCGCGGGCGGGGCGGCGGGGTATCAAGCCAGGGGGCAGGAGAGGAAGTCGTGGGAGCAGAGGGTATTCATTTCCCAACCTGAGGGTGGTACGAAGGATGCTCACCCCGTGCCTTCCTTGGGACACGCACTGACGTGTGTGCGCGCGTTTCTGGACACTATAATTCATAAAAAGTTTTTAAGGCTCAGCAAGCCCGGTGCTTGAAGTCCGGCCCGGCTCCCAGGGGCGCCGTGCTCCGCCGTGCTCCTCAGGCCCTGGGCCTGAGGATGGGGAGGCGCCGCGCTCAGACCTCCCTGTCCGACCCAGCAGCTCCGAAGCCCCCTCTTGGCCCCCGGCCAACCCCTCCACGGCTGGGGTCTTTTGTGCTCCTCCAGTGGAACGGTCCTGAGAGTGGGCTGCAAACCCCCCTCCGCTGGCAGCCTGGGGGGCCTGCGCTTTGTTTCCTCACTGTCACCCTTCCCTTTGGGCGGCTTCAAATGCGTCCTGCGCAAGACAGAGAAATAAGAGAGTATTAAAAATGTCAGAGGCAGATCCTGAGATACACAGCTGGGTAAATACAGTCGCTGGAGATGTTTTTATTAGCGCCTTTATGGTTCTGCTCCCTTAAGTTATGGATTTAGGGTGGGGGTGGGCAGATCGACTACCCATTTCCGGACCTGCTTGGACCAAACCATTTGGCACCCTCGTAGTTGGGGGACGGGCAACCTCACTTTAAGGCTGGGAGCGCAAACGACTTTAAGAAATAAATTATATGCTTTGCATGGTCTCTTCACAGATAAACTTTCAAAACTTAAAGTTTCTTTTATTTTTATTTTTATTTTTATTTTTATGGGATGCTCACTGCCAACCTGGAACTCAAAAAGAATGGAAATTACACTGTCCCTCTGGTAAACTTAGACTGGTTTTCACATGGGCGGAAGAAAAAGAGGATGATGCTCGCAAAGTACAGAGGATGGAAACTTTTGCTATCCAGTGTCATGGCCAATACCCTCCCAAGGCACCAGAAATGAATGCCTGCCTCAATGGGGACACCCAGAGTGACCGTTTCATGAGCAGCCGTTTTGTGGGTCAGAGGAACCAGAGTTAAAACTCAGACGCACCAACTTTTAAGCTCAGGGAAAATAGCACTTCTGTTTCCTAAAACATAGAACAGCACCTATCTCCTAGCCCTGCGGTAAGTAAGGAGCAAATGACTATCTACCGAGCACTTCGTACAGAACCGGGTACTTAATCAACCTTCCATAGCTGCTAGATGTCATTGTGGTAGAGCCCGCTTCCCCAGATTGAACATTTGAGTGTTATCTCAAAGCATAAGAAGAGTAACAGTTCAATAGCTATAATTTTTATTCTATTCCACCCCAAACTCAATGGCATAAAGGAACCCCTATTTTATTATGCTCATGTACTGCAAGAGTTAAAAGTTGAACAGAGTCAAGAGGGGCTGGCTGACCTCCGTCTCATTGCATCTAGGGTAAAGCGAGGAAGCCCTGAGGCTGGCAAGCCCACCTCCAAGGCCCTGGGCCGGGCGTGGGGGCTGGCAGACTGGGCTCAGCGCGCATGCTCCGCTGCAGTCAATGTTGGGGCTCTCCAGTGAGGCGCCTCAGGGGATCTGAACTTCTCACCTGTTAGCTCGGTGTTTAGAAAATAAATCAAATATCGACGTGCATTTTAAGGTCCAGCCCTAAAAATTGTACCATATCATTTCTTCCACATGCTTTGATCAAAGTAAACATACCAAACTTCAAAAATTCCAGCTTTTCCTCGGGTTCTGGATCTATTTCAGTGATCCCAGGCTAAGACCTTATACACACGATTCCTTCTCATTTTCCTCCTCCTCCTCCTCCTCCTCCTCCTCCTCCTCCCTTTCTTCCTCCCCTCCTCCCCCTCCTTCTCCTCTTCCTCCTCTCCCTGCTCCTTCAGCTTGGTGGAGATCTCTCTCCCTGGGCTCTCTGCATCCACTTTATCAGGTGGATGAAAAGCCTAGGATCTCTTGCTGGGAATGATTTGCATTTATTGGCAGTTGCTGCCCACACACATGGGGAACTTCTCAGAAATGACTCGAGACACTTAACTTCAGTTTCTGTGCAGACCCAACCTTTATGGGCAGGTTTGCACACTGGGCTGCCCCATTCTACCCAACTTTCTCTCCACTTGCATGATAAATGCCACAGGCTTGTACCTCGTGGGGGATCTTCACATGGGGACAATCCATGGAGGCTTTCCTCACCCCAGCCCTTCTTCACGTGAATGCTCTTCTCATCGAGAACAAGGACTTTGAGAAAGACACCCTGAATAGTTTTGGTGTCTTTGTTCCAACACAAATACAATCTATTCTGACTTAAGGAACGTATAATTTAGGATCCAACGACCTACCTCTAGAAAACATCTGCGTAGTTCTTGCAATGCTGGTTGTGGGGGAGGAGACCTGGAAAACAACTGAGATATCCATCCCCAGATGCACAAACTGTAGGGAATGTGTACTATGGAACTGTGCGCACACAAGATTTGAATGAAGGACCCAAACATAACACATACACTATGTACAGCACAATGTATCGCTACACAAGACTTGTTGTATAATACACGCAGTAGAATACAGCACAACAATACAACACACTGCACGCTATGTGCAGACAATACAATGAGATATAGTCCAATGCTGAGGAATGTAATGCAATAAACAACGTGGGAAGGGTTCCTTGCAGGCACTAAGATGGTCATATGTTTTCAAGTGAAACACATGATCACCTCCACGGTGCAGATAAGGTAAAAAGAAATAACTCCGTGTTTCAGTACAACGACATCATGAGAAATGCCGGGAATTCTTAGGCTGCACACACAGCTCTCCGGCTTCCAACACCCAGGTCTGTAGAACCGAGCTGCAGAGTGAGAGAAGCACATCCTTCAAAACTCCTGCTTTCCTCAGGGATAATGGGCGTGAGCCACATGTGAAATATGGCACCAGTTTCAACTTTCAGTTTTCCAGGAGCCCCGATTTCCTCCGCTGTCTTGGGGATTTACATCTCAGCAGGTGATCGGACTGCGGTCAGCCCTGGAGATCACTTTTCGGAAATGGCTTGAGAACAATGGATGGATTTCCGTCTTCCCAAAGGACAGGTCTGTTTTCAGCCACCAGACATGCTTGCTGGATGGCAGACTCCACCATCAGGCCTGCAGAGGCAGAGGAGTCCCTGCCATCTCTCGTGCGCTCAGAGATCCGCTCTGTGTTGCCACGTAAAGTGTGTATGGGCTGCCAATTTTATCCCTGTGCAAAACAAATAAATGAAAAGTTACATTGAACAACATGCCCCAAGATGCACCTTTGAATCCTACACTAGATATTTCTAAATGCATTTACTCTTGTGTTCGCTGTAATCCTACCACTGCTAAGAATCATTTTATCAATTGGTGCATTACTGTGTCAAGTACTTTACGTGAAGGATGACACCAAGTCCTGTTATGCTTCACATACTATATTATCTACTTTACAGACAAGGAAACTGGGGTATGGAGACCTAATAACTTGCTGGAGGCAAAAAGGTATTATGGGATGATGCTGGCATTTGACCCTTGTCACTTGGCTCCAACCTCTGGTCCCATAATCCCTGCATTTTCCAAAAACATCCACAGAGCCACTTATTCACATATCATGGGAGAGAGAGAGAGAGAGAGAGAGAGAGAGGATAGAGTTTATTTGCAAATAGTTCATGAATACATGTATGCATTCGTGCAGTATTTATTGAGCATCTGTTATGTGCCAGGCACTGTTCAGGCCCTTCCGTGAGGAACACAAGCATGAATGACAAGGATAATAATCCAACTTCCAAATTTCAGATTTAATACTATTTAAGCTCGGATCCCCAGACAATAGGATGACACAAGCGTTTATGTGTTACTAACGTGTTGATAAGTAAGATCCCAGGGGAAGTGCAAAGACAGGAGAACTGCTAGGAAGAGGAGAGCCCAGCACAAGAGCGCGTTGTCGCTGAGCTGCCCGGGCAGGGGCAGGACGGGTGGAGAAGCCCGCTGGCCACCATGGGAAGCAGACAGGCAAACATGTCTCACTCCCTTGTCTCTCCTTGTTCGCAGGCTCCTGATGGTAGCTCTTTGCCAAGTGACCGTGTTAGCCTGGCTGTGGCACCCACCCCCCAGGCTTCCACGGGAGCGCACTGTAAACGTGTTTATGCCTGTAGACCGACTCTCCCACCGCCACCACATTCACTCCCAGGAGCCAGGAGCTGAGCGTGTGTCCACTGAAGAGGAGAAGCGGAAGCCGATGCTAGGCCGGCCGCTAGGGTTACGCAGACAGAGCCTGATGGGACTCAAACTCAGGTCTCCCACTCCGGGGCTCCTTCTTGGGTATCTGAAAATTCCAAATTCTTGCCTGATCTTATTTCAGAAAAAGACAGCTGGGTGGGGGAAGGAACAGCTGCCCTCAGCCTCATAAAAGATGAGTTTCGCGCCCCCCACTGCTACAGAAGGAAGGGAACGAATCCTTTGGTTCTAACTGGAAATAAGGACAGTTTAGCTAAGATATTGTGGGTCAAGGCAGAAATATTTCCCAATGCCATTCAGAAATGGATTTAACCCATTTGGATATTCGTGTCCTCCTGTTACCGTTTCTGTGATTCCCGGTGACACGGCTCTCTGCCTCAGTTTCCTTATCTGTAAAATGGAAAGCAGTGGTGCTTGACTTAAAGATCTGAGGAGTTTTCAAAAATCAGAACTGAAAAGAATAAGTTAGGGGTGGAAAAATCGGTTCTTTCTGATTTCAAATTATTTTTTCTGCTTGTTGCTGGGCTGTTAGGCTCACTCCGAAGTTAACTGATCAGCTCAGTGTGCTGTTCCAACTTTCGGACAATGCACTCAACGTGCTACAGCATGAGATCTCTTCTGCCTTTCTGTTCTTTTCTTTACAGCCTTTAAGGTGTGTGCAAAAATTGTGAATGTTTCTATTTAAAATTTTGTTCTAGTATAGGACACTGTCATTGACCCTCTTCCGAACACTGCCCCCGACTTCCAGCATGCCTAACATCATTCTTGTCACCTTCTGGAGCACCTCTAGGAGCCCTCTTTCATAAGTGTATTTAGCACTGTCCTGGCTGCCTTCATGGTCTGAACCAATTCAAAGCATTTACCTTTCCTAGGCATTTTGGATTTGAGAAAGAACCAGAAGTTCCACGGTATCAGGCCTGATAAATAAGACGGATGTTTTTACAAGCTGCCTTTCCACAGGATGGCCCTTGGCAGCATCATTCGCTGTATTTTTGGTCAGACACTCACAAAAGAGGCTTCTAGCCCTGCTCCAGAAAGTGGCAAGAATGACGGGATGAGGGTGTCGGAAGTGAAGGGGGTAGGTTGAGGAGGATTACTGGTATTGGAACTGTATACATTTTTCATTTAAACACTCTATGTTTTGATCAATTCTTGTGCATGCTGCTCCCCCGATGCACTGGGCCTTCCCACTGCCAAGCCTTTGGTGTCTGCACTCAATAAGATAGGTACTCGTCCTGGGGGACTGAGTTTTTCATTCAAAGCAGACAAACAGAGTATCTGTTTCAGAGACAATCTTGTCCATTATACATAACAGTTGGGGCTGCAAGGAGCCTTGTGATCTGGGAGCACCATCAGGCTCAGCTGGGAAGTCTGCTGTGGGGCACTATGGATGTCCACCAGGGCAGAAGATAGAGGAGGAGCCCTTCACATTCATGGTCAAGGTCAAGGTCAAAATGAACCTCATGCATCTATCTCAGCCCCAAACAGGGGCACACTTCCATCACTCTGCCCCTACTGGGGCACCTACCTGTTTTAGCTTTGTGTACTTGATGGTGAGACCTTTGAGAGTAAAGACCTTTTTCTCCTCACCCCGATTCCCTACCTAGCACTGTACCTGTGTGATTACAAGTTATCTCCAGAGACAGAGAAGACACGCTCTCTGATCCATCATTGTCACAATTGTTGGTATTGTTCTGGGCAGTGCTGGCAACGATAGGGTAATAGCAGTGGAATTGGTGATGCTGGTGGCATTGGCAGATCTGTTGATGACATCATTAATGATGCTGATTGCAGAGGCAGCTACATTGGTGCTGGTGGTGGTGGTGATAGTTCGGTTGATGGGAATTGTGCTCACATAGCAATGGTGGTACTTTGATGGGGTGGTGATAACAACAGTTGTGTGGTAACTGCTTTGATGGGGTGGTGATAACAACAGTTGTGTGGTAACTGCTTGTGATGATGGCGGTGTTGAGGAGGTAGTGGTGGTGCTGCAACTGTTGCTGCTGTTGGCAACGATATTATTTCTGGGACTGATAATGGTGTTACTGCTGTTAGTGACGAATGGGGCATTAGCAGCGGTGATGACAGAGCCAGGGATGGTACAGTGCTTGATAGTGGAAGTGTTTCCCTCCGCTTCCCACAGACTGACTGGAATATAGTATCAGGCTGCATTGAAGGAACTAATGCCATGGGGCTGAAGTGATTGTCTCCAACTCTTGAATTGAAACGTCAGTGACATTTTAATATACACCACAGGTAGCCAGGTTTTTAGACACTTGGCACAGCTCGAAAGAAAGCAGGTCAGAGGGTAGCTATGGCAAAGCCAGATACGATGATAGATTTGAAAGTGGTTCTTTGAAAGCTGCATTATGTTGCGCCTGATGGGTCTTGTGGTCCCGAGGAGGTGCCTGCAGGGTGCTGCATTCATCCTGAGAGTGGGCTGGGGTGCGATCTTTAGCCCTGTGTCACCTTTAGTTCTTTCAGCCCTCTTGAGAATTAAGCTCTATTTTCCCAGATTACAAGAGTGCTCTGTGGTTCTGGGAAGTAAGAGGGGGAGTTTGAAAACTGTGCATCTGGTCCCACTGTTCTGGTCAGCTTTCCTTGGTCCATGAGGGCTTCTAGGAGGTTGAACCCTAGAGATGAACAGGCAGGCCTATTTCAGGTTTTCCCATGAACGTCCATTGGAGGTCCCAAAGCTCCTGGACCACAACCTGAGGCCCTCTCCCTCCCTCCAACATGACCTCAGGCCACGGAGAATTCACACTACCAGCCCCAGCCTTCCTTCTTCACGCCTGAGTCTTTGCTTTTGGTACAGGTTGGACAGGAAGTATAGCATCCCCTTACATTCATCCTTCCTGGGCTGGCAAGATAGCTCAGTGGACTAAAGCACCTACTTAGGCAAGTGCAGGGACTCCAGTTTGATCCCAGCACCACATGCTGCATCAGCCCTGCCCCCATGGTAGGCTGAGCTGGCCACAGAGTCCGGGTGTGGTGGCATACACCTATAATCCCAGTGTTGGGGAGGCTGAAAGCAAGAGGATCACTGTGAGTCTGAGCTGCTCAGTGAGGCCCTGCAACAACCAAATACATTTTTAAAATGTTATTTATTTATTTCCTTATTTATTTATTACAGGGTCTTGCTACACAGCTCAGACTCATTCTGATCCTCCTGTCTCAGCCTCCCCAGCACTGAAGTTACAGGTGTGCACCACCATGCCCAGTTTTAGTGGCCGGCTCAGCACATGGCTGGCAGGGTATGTGATACCAGGGATTGAATCTGGGTCTTTGCGCTTTCCAGGCAGGTGCTTAGACCACCGAGCTATCTCCTCAGCTCTGTTAAGAAAATTTTCTGTCAAGTTATTTCTAGGTCAAAGAGAATAGACTCCTTCCATATCAGCCTTTTGTGTTCATCACATGTAATAACTGATATTCCCCACAAATTTGTATGAGACGTAAATATCATTATCCCTGATTACTAAGGTTCTACAGTGTCATCTTCCTAAATACCAGCAGTAAGACGAATTCGCTCCAAGAACTTTTATAATGGACTTTTTTTGTCCCACTATGAGGGACTGATCCAGAGCCTTCGCAGTGAGCTATACTACCAGCCTTTCTTTTATTTTTATTTTGAGACAGAGTCTTGCTAGATTTCCTGGGCTGGCCTCAAGCATAAGATCCTCCTGCTTCAGCCTCCTGAGCAGCACATATTATACCTTATGCATGTATTTGTCATAACCAACTAACTGACCTTTTTTTGTCTTGGTAAATCATCTTTTTCTAAGAAAAATCTCCTTCCAGGGGTGGCAAGATAGCTCAGCGAACTAAGCACCTGAGCAGGCAAGTGAAGGGACCGAGGTTCAATCCTTTGCACCACGCAATAGCCCTGCCCCCAGACACACTGAGCAGGCCATGGAGATGGGGTGTGGGGGCGCACACCTGTAATCCCAGCACTGGAGTACCAGATAGATTAAAAATAATAATAAAATGAAAATAAATCAAAATCTCCTTCCTTGGGGCAAATACCTATAAAGCTTGGTTTCCAAAAATCTGAAACTATGAAAAATGCTAATGTTCATTAAATGTGCATTCATTGGCATTTAAAACATGCATCCTCTCTGCTTTTGTGTGCTTGAGTGATTACATGATGCAAAGGAAGGAGCGAGAGAGTGCAAATGTGCAGTGAAAGGCGCAGGCGCAGCCAGGCCGAAATCGCCAGCTCTCCTGTGGAAGGGCTTTTAAAGACCCACAGTAAACCTAATATTTTAGCTGAACTAGAAAAAAATGGGGAGTTGTGCACCTCATAGACACGACAGGCAGGAACCGCAACCTGCATAACACATGCAGCATCTGGCGGTACGGAACCGTTAGGGACTCACGCCCAGGAGAGAAGGATGTGATTGGCCTTCTCTCCGCCTCCATTTTCCCATCTCTGAAATGGAGCCGTAGAAATACAAGCATCCTTTGTGTGTGCTGCCATAAGATACTGTAGAATGGGCGACCTGTAAACTGCAGATATTTGTTTCTTACGGTTCCAGAGGCTGGGAAGCCCAAGAGCGAGGCGCTGGCTCGGTTGGTGTCTGATGAGGCCCGGTGTCCATTTCCAAGGTGGCGCCTTGTGACTGCACCCTTACGGAGGGACCAGCAGTGTCTCACAAGGCAGGGGAGACAGAAGGCGAGCGAGAACTGCCTTCAACCTTGGTCCTTCAAGGAAGCGATGAATCCCCTTCATCGAGGCCAGATTCCTGAAGAGTTAATCACTTCATAAAAGCCACAGGTCTCGGCAGTGTCACACCGAGGACATATGTCCAACATGAATTTTGGAAAGGATACCACTGTTCAGCCTACAGAAATTAGGAAGAGTCTCGGGGATAATTTCTCCGTCGCAGCACCTGGCACCTGAGAAACACTCAAAATTTGTGAGCTATGTTTCAATACGGCGCGTACAGAGGGCGCAAGTCGGGTGGACAGGCAGGCAGAAGCGCAGCGGATCATTCAGTCCTGTTGCCTGGGTGTGAGGACACAGTAACATCACGCTACCCTGTCTTTGAGGCATTCTGATCTGCGTGGCCAGAGGGGGAGGCAGACTCTTTCAACGTTGAGGTTAAATGCGTGAGTCCACACAAAGCGACGCCTTAGCAAGGCGCGTGACGCCCTCTGGTGTGTTCACCGGTGATGGTTGGTGTGGGAAGTATTTGGTAGACTGGTTGCAACTCTAAACGTCACTTCTGGTTGAGGAATATCCTTCCTGATTTTGTGACCAATCATAAAAGACGGAGGGGCAGAAAGCGCAGTGGAGAGCACGGACTACAAAATCCTGTTGTCCTGATCCAAGTCGTGGAACCAAATTACACATTCACATCCCAGAATCGCCATCCTCACCTGGACAGAGAGCACGAAGTGAGCCACTATGTGTAGGTTACTTGGGACACTTCTTAGAACATGACAAACCTTTGCTGGTACTGCCTCTCACCAAGTCTTGATATTCAGAAATTATTCGATGAAGAAATAAATGAATGAATTCTTTGGGGCCAAAGAGGAATGAGAAAGACCTAACTTGGGGAGACTCTCTGAGCCCAGCCTTGGCAGGCATTTACCACGAGCGAATTCAGTGGGCTATTGGGAAATAGGATTCATTCCACCCTGGCATTTCCTGTTCTTTATCTCACACTCCAGGCAATCAAAGAGCCTACGCCCCTAAAGTTGGTGGTGTGTAGGGGCAGGACCTCTGTCACCCTGGCTGGTCACTGATGTCTTGGAAGTCACTACAGAGTTTTGGGAAATGCCTTGCTTCACCTGTTCCCTGTAACAGTCCACGGACAAGGGGCTCAGCAGACCCGGGCTTCAGATGGGAAAAATGAGGGCCCTGGATGCCAGGTGAACCAATGCTCCACAGGTTGAACTGGGCAGTGGTAAAGACCAAGGGTGGAGAAATCAGAATATAGTTGGAATCCCATTTCAGCTCTTTGCCAGGGAACCACAGACAAATTGCTGAAACTGCAGAACCCGCAGGCTTCTTGTCCATTAAATATAGATGGTGATTATTCCTCTGTCCTAGGGTTCTTGTTATGAGCTTGTAAAAACAGCACTTAGTGCCCAGCGTATCATAAACGAGAGCCGTGACTCCTTCTGCTCAGAGGCATGTGGGATTGCTCACCGGTCTCTCAACTCAGTAGTGTTATATAAAAGGAAAATGCACGCACAAAGCCGACATCAGTTTTTCCTAAGAAAAATCAGAGTCTCTCCACTCATGAAGCATCCCTGTGACCTGCAGGACCGAAGTGGAAGTGTGGAAGAGGGCGAACAAACCAGCTGACCAACTTCAAGTCACTTCTCTAGGCTGCCCAGGAGATGACCACAGACACTAGAGGAAAAGTAGGGGTGGTTGAGAGTTGTGGCTTTTGCACCAGTTTCCCCCAAATGTTTTTAGTGCAGGAAAGAATAATGACCTGTATGAGGACCCAGGTCACTCAAAGGGTCAAGCTAAAATGAAGTAGTTTAATCAACAAAGCCCAGGGGCTGGAGAGATGGCTCAGTGGTCTAAAGCACCTACTTAGAACAAGCTTAGCAAAGCATCAGGGACGGCGGTTCAATCCCCCAGCACCACATGCCAGCCAGCCCCGCCCCCTGGTGGGCTGAGCTGGCCACACACACACACACACACACACACACACACACACACACAATAAATAAATGTAATAAATAAAAATAAATAAATATTAAAAAAAAAAAAAAAAAAAACAAAGCCCACCCCCAGGCTCCACCCCCAGAGAGCCAGAGGGGAACGTGGCACTACTTAATGCCGCACAGCTAACGGAAACTCCAGGACATTGTAGTTTGGCCAAAGCTACCAAATCCAAAAGACGAATCAGAAGAAGGGAGAAGATGGTAGAGAAGCCGCTGCTGCTAGATCGCTGAGCTGAAAGCGCCCGCTGATGGTCCGTTCTCTAATGTGATGAGGCACAAGGGAATCAACAATCCTAAGAGGAAACAGTGGGAATGGAAGTCCAGCCTGCAATGGCAGAATGATGGTAGCTTTCAGAGATTATAAATATTTACTTGAATGGCTGTGTCCGACAGCAATTTTTAAAGTATGTATAATATCACAAAGAGAAACGACAAGCAGGTCCTAAAGCTTACAATGTGGTGAATTTTCCAAAATGGACACAGCTTAGTACAGACACACACACTGCCAAAAAGAACTCGCTGGTTCCTCAGGGCCCTCTCATCCCCCTTCAAGGGGCCTGCTGTCCAGACCTTCAACCTCCTCACAGCTGCTGACATTCACTCTCTGTCGTGTGGAGCCACGGATCACTGAGAAGCTGCTGCACAGTGTCCCCTAGCTCACTGATTCTACTACGGGCGAGCACTGTGGTGGCTTCCAGCTGTGGCTGTGAGGAACAGTGCTGCAACACACATTCTGATACGTATTTTTGGTGACCGTATGCATACATGTGTGTTAGGTTGTCCCCCTTGGGCTGAAAGGGTTGCAACGCGGGAAACCTGTACTCACTTCTAATAGCATCAGCCAGTTTCCTTAGTGGTTGCCTCAGTCTCTGCTCCCGAAAAGCAAAGGAGCTGACACAGTATGAACACTTGCTCTGTGTCCCACACAGTGCTGAGCGCATCATGTGTGTCTTCTCATTAGATCAGAACGGCCTCACTACTCCAGTTTTACAGACAAGGAAACTGAGTCCCAGCTGGGGGAAGTGATGTGGCAAAGGTCACACACAATGTCACCGAGGGAGATGAAGTAGGACCTGAGACCCGCTGGACCCTGAAGCCCACACTCGCCTATAGACCAAGCGGCGGCGGCTCCTGTTTAGTGCAGGATATGAGTTAGGGACACGACTGAATCACAGCACAGTGACTGATTTGCAAGGAGGAATGTCCACACCGAGCATGCGCTTCGTCTGGCTGGCTGGCTGCATTCCCCACGGCTCACCTCATTCCCTCAGGGACTCTCCCAGATCTCAGGATAGAAGCCACCGCCCCAGGAAGCCTTCCTTGTTTCTCCATGACTGAGTTCTGGCTTTCACCCTGTGCTTCTTCTCCGTCCTGTGGCCCGTTGGCCAACTGTTTTATTCACTCTTTAATATCATAGGGAACAACACACAGCTGAGAGCCTGGGTTAGGAGGCCAGTGATCTATCAGTTCTCAACACGGAGCACCCTATTCAGGGCTGAGCATGGGGTGCTGGGAAGACAGGCATGGACTTCCCAGAGGCTTCTGGGATTTGGCGTGAGAGACACTCACCACTTCAGGCTGGATGCTGAGGTGTCTCATCCTCCAGCGCCTTGTACCTGCTCTGGCTCAGAAATGGCATTGTGGTACTGTATGAGAAGGAGCTGAATGTGTTTCCTTTGGACCTGCCAAGACCTCACGCCATGACCGCCTCATGGCCTTCCAGTACTCTTGCTTTTAATGAGCGTTGGCATTCACCCCTTGCCTCCTCCTCCAGCTGCTGGGGTCTCTGCTTTGCTTTTTCTTCTTTCTTCTTCCCTCTTCCCTCTGTTTTTCCTCTGTAGCCACAGCACTCACTCACTAACCTGAAGCCACCCCCAAAATCCCTTCTGATTTGGTAATTCTTTGAGCATACTTCTGTTTTTTTGTTTTGCTTGTTTTTGTTTTTTGGTGGTACGAGGGATCAAACTTAGGACCTTGCACTTTCCAAGCAAGTACTTACTCCACCGACCTATCTCCCCGGCCCCTAAGTATACTTTCTCCCTCACACCTTTTGAGCTCCCTCTTCTCTCTGCCAGGAAATCACCTTTCCTTTCTATACATACCCTTCCCTCTCACTTTCTAAATATAAATGAAATCCAATGCCACACTTTAGCAGTCTTTCCTCAACTCTATATATTTTCCCTCATTTTCTATTTACTTATATTTCAGTGATGCTGGAGAGCAGACCCGGGGCCTGACATGTGCTAGCCAAGGGTTCTATCACTGAGTTACAGCCAAAGCTTTTCATAAGTTCTTTTTAATACTTAGCACAATCCCTGTGCCATACTGCATTTCTGCAATCCCAGCCCTGAGCAGGCCAAGGCTGTAGACCTTTCAGTCCCACCTGGGCAATTTAGTCAGACCCTATCTCAAAAACATTCTTTTAAAAGAAGGGCGAGAGACTTCAATCAGTGCAAAGGCCATGGGTTGCATCCCCAGGACCATGTCAGGTAATAATTTCACATATTGATTACTCTGTTTAGCATTTGACCTTCCATCTGGACAACGAGCTTGGTAGGGCGGGATTGCACCCGCCTCATCTGCCTGCTCTCTCCTCCAGCTCATAGAGAAATGTTTAAAAGGCCCTAAGAGGTGCTAGGCTGTCTGTTGATTGTATTGTGTACTCCACAGCACTGAGCACAGAATCCCAGAGATTGTGCACAATCATGGAAAGTTAACTGAAGTTAGCAGAGACTACAAGACAATCCCTCCCCTCAAAAAATGCATGCATGCATTCATTCAATCATTCATGCATTCAGCCAATGTTAATGGTGCAAATACCAAGTAGATACGCCACATGAAAATGCAGCACTTCTTACCTCAGGCGATGAGCCAGCCACCGACCTCGTGTCACTGGTACAACTCTTCGTTTCATCCTAGGCTCTTCTCTTCCTCTCTCAACACACACCCGCATATCACCAAACCCTGTTGGCTCCCCCACAAGATGTACCCTAACTCCTCTCATATCCTGTCATCCCTACCGTGCCCAACTGGCCGCGGGGCCGTAATCTGTCACCTAGACAGTCACCCCACACTTCCCAGTGGTCTCTCTGCTCTTACCTGTACCAGTTTGCATGGCCCCATTGCCCTCCTGGCGTCCCTCCATCCCACTCGCCCTTCCCTGGCTCTCCTCGCTGCAGCCACGCCGGTCTTCTTGGCCTACTGGTCATTGCTCCAGGCCTGCTGGCATCTAGCCCTTCTCCCTGGGCATCTGCTCCCCACCGCCTAGCATGCCTTTGCCACAGAGCTCCAAGGTGTCCCCTTCGCTGCATTCATGCCTGTCTGTAAACACGCAAGGCCCTCACCTGCCCCCAGCACTGGGGCAGCTGCAGCCCAGTCCAGCAGGCCCCGTTGGGCTCCACATCCTTCGCCAGCTTAAGATTTGGTCCTCGTGTGATCTTATTACTCCTCACCCTAAAGATCCAACTGCTTCTCATCTTTCGTCGTGCCTTCCTGGCTGGAGTAGAAACCTCACAGGATTGAAGGTTTATCCAATGCCAATCCCTGAGCCCAGAGCCTGGCATGCGGTAGGCACTCAAAACATTACCATAAAGAGAGAAGAGAAAGAAGGAAGGGAGGAAAAGGGAAGATTAATTTAAAAATAAATAAGTGGATAAATAAATGATGTAGATACAACCAGTGCCACCCTAGAGGTCACAGGGAGAGTCCCAAATCAGTCCTCTCAATGGTCCCAATCCCATGCCACTTTGTCTATACTCTTGGGGGTCCCCCAGCACTGACTTTGCCCCCACATTTGTCCCCTTCCCACCCACCCTTGCTCCACACCAGGCAGGGTACAGAATAGGTCAGCAGGCAAGCTGAATTTGCTGTCACACACGCTCTTCGAGCTGCCTCAAAGCAAGCAGGTTTGACCCCAGAGTTTTGTTTGTTTCCTTCCTTTCTCTGAGGCCCTGAGCTGCCTCGGAATCGTGCAAGAGGTCAGACAAAGGGACTGTGAGCAGCACTGAAGGTCAGTTCTCATCTCAGCAAGGGGTCCAGGGCCTTCCCAGCCCAAGGTCTTGGTCAGGCACACATGGGTGCACACACACACACACACACACACACACACACACACGCACACACACACGCTGCTCTTTTCTCTGACAGGTCTGGCATTTCCCCTGTGGGCGGGGGCAGCTTGAAACACACTCAGAAGGTCCCTTGCCCTAATTGGACGTGAAAAACAGTTTGAATAAACAGAGACCACTCACCCCGCTGGTAGTTCCTTCCCCCTAGCGGGAAAGGCTGGACACTTAAGAGGGATTTTCTTTTCACTTTACTTTTAAAAGTCTCACAGCAAAGCAGCCAAATGTTTTATATAAGAAAATGAAAGCCAGAAGTCCAATAAAACTTTGAATTCTCTCCCCGACGGAAAACCATGACAGTGTGTTGCTCTAGCCTGCATACATTCGCTCACTGAACCAATATTGATTGTGGGCCTACTGTGTGCAGGATGCACATCTAGGCCTAAGGGCTGCGTCGCTGAGGAAAAGCAGAGAACCTGTTCCTCCCCATGCTTTCTCTTTGCACACAAAAAGGAGGGGTCTCTTATAAGCGGGAGAGGTGCAGCAGGTCCTGTCGAGCATGTCCCACAACCTTTACAGAGTGGCCATCCGACATTACTTCTTCCGTGACTTCATTTTCTTTATTTAAAAATATATCTGAGCCAGGGGTGGGTGCTGTACACCTATGGGCCCAGCAACTCTGGAGGCTGAGGCAGGAGGCTCAGCTGAGCCCACAGGTTTGAGACGAGCCTGGGAAACACAGCAAGAGCTTCGTCTAAGAAAAAAAATAGTACATTCAATGCTTTTCTTTCCGATTCCACAAATGTCTGCCTTACACAGCGCTGGCTGTGTCGATGTGCTCATATATTTGAAATTTTCTATTTTGAAAGGATAATCAATAGCTTAATTTTTCAAGAGAATAAAAATAGTAAAGAAACATTAGAAATGATGCAGAATTTCACTAAACAAAGTAGTAGGAGTTCCACAGTGGTTGCTATATTACATATCATTATCTTCAAATTAGTTGTTTAGATTTCCAGATGTAAGCATGCAAAATTGATCGAAAAGTCTATAAAAAGTTAAAAGAGAGAGAGAGAACAGGCCGGGGAGATGGCTCAGTGGAATATGCGCTTCCCTGTTAAGTATTAACAGCTTCTTTCAATAGACCAGTGGAAATCAACAGCACAATCATCCAAGCTATTCTGTGTATATAAATATAAGTTTCCTGGGCTGGAGAGATGGCTCAGTGGTCTAAAGCACCTACTTGGAACAAGCTTGGCAAAGCACAGGGACCGCGGTTCGATCCTCCAGCACCACATACCAGCCAGCCCGCCCCCTGGTGGGCTGAGCTGGCCACACACACACACACACACACACACACACACACACACAAATAAATGTTAAAAAATAAAAATAAAAAATAAGTTTCCTTTCCCCTTTGTTCATTATTCTTTTTCTCCCTTCCCTCATCCAGGTGTCCCTTCCCTTTGAGGAGTTTCTCTCCCTTTCATGGTATCTACTGTTCCTGTTGGATTTTATTTACTCCTTCAGGTTCTCACACTAGGGAGCTCATACTAATGCTGGATATGTGGGTTCTCAGCTGATTTCTAGGACTGACATTCTTCATAGAGGAAGAGGCTGTAAACCCAGCACACATTGCAGAGGGGGCTGAAGATTTTGCAAATGGAAGAATTAACTCAGTGTCGCCCCCTCCGGATTGCTTCAGTGGCTCATGCCCTCTGCTTCTCACCTCCACAAGCAAAGAATCTGCAAAGTACAGTGGCGCACAGCATTACTTCCTGCTAGTAACAGGGCGGAGGCAAGAGGACTGCAACTTTAAAGCAGTCTGGGCAACGTATCAAGACTCTATCTCAAAATCAAAAGGACTGGGGTTGTGTAGCTCTGAAGTACAGTGCCACTGAGTTCAATCTCCAGTACTGAAAACACCGAAGGAACTTGCCCTACCTAACACTTTCAGGAGTCGGAGACATCAGTGACATGTGCTTAGCGTAAAGTTACCTGCGGCCTCAAGAACCTTAATTTTCGTGGCTTGTCGAACGATGACTATCTAGTTACTTAGTGGCTTGCACCACGAGATCAGGAGCTTCTGTTTTCAGAAAAGCCAGGATCTTGTCTCTCCGGACTAAGACTAGAGACAGAGCAAGTTCCCAGAAAATCCTGCTGCAGGAATAGCTAATGACAGCATAGAGGGGAGAGGGCTCTGTGAGTGGACAGATGGGTAGGTGAACGGAAAGAGGGACGGACAGGTGCGGCGGTGCGTGGATGGGGGCTGCCTGGATCGGCAGGTGGACGGATGGATCAGTAGGTGGACGGGTACATAAAAATATGCATGGATGAATTGGCTGCATGGACAGATAGGCGAGCAGTGAATGAATTCATGGGGGGTGGGGACACACATACCAAAGAGTAAGCGTGTGAATAAGTGAATGAGTAAGAGCTTAGGCATACAGATGGACTGTCCAAATTCACACACTGTAAAGATGATAACCTAGCAAAATAATAATCAACTGGTAACTAAAGAACGGGCCTCATATAAGGCTCCTTTTAACAAACTCCTCAGATGTGTTAGACACTATAATACAACATGCGTGCTGCTTGTGAGGGACCACCAAGTGTGACAGTGGACCCAAGGGCTAGGGTGGGGTTCAGTGGCAGTGTTCGCCGGGCACGTGCGAGGCCTGTGTTCCATCCCCAACACTGCATATGAAAAAGATAAGCAGTCCCCAGTGCAACTCATCCAGGCTTAGGGTTCATGTGCTGTGGTGTCCTACAGCTGCCACTAATGAAGGTGCTAATGCAAGAAAGGAAGAGGCTCTGTGGCTAAGAGAGCCAGATGAGATGGCCCAGGGTCAACCCGTGCCCAGCCACTGCCCAGGACTGACAAGTCCGCACCAGTCTAAAGCAACAGGATCAGCAAGTTGCTCCACTTTGGAGCAAGGCTTCACCAGAGGTTCCTTCAGCTTGTCTGTCAAACTCTGGGACCTATCCAGGAGCCCTGGGGTCCTGATCCTTCGCCCCAGCCCTCAGAGGCCATCAGTTAAACATGCTGCCTTGGGTCCAGCTGTCAGTGCATTCTCCAAGGCAGACAAGCCATGGCCCCCGGCACAGAGGGCGAGGCCCTGGGTCAGCACATCTGTCTGTAGCTTACCACCTGCTGCTGGCTGCACCACGTGGCAGTTGGGGTAGGAATCTAATCTGTATCTGAGAGGCAAGGCGTGGGTAATAGTCACTAGCACATACCTTGTCCCAGCTGTGACATGAGCTGGGGACAAGGTCCCAATTTATCTAGAAGTAGAAGTCAATTTTCAGATGGGAAACCTGAGGCTTAGAGAGGTAAAGGGGATGAACGCAAGGTCGCACAGCCGGCAAGAGGCAGGACAGAAATGGACACCAGGCCTGCCTTTGTCCAAAGCCATTTAAAGATCTACACTGCAATTCGTCCTAGGTACCAAGGCACATACGTATAATCCTGACTACTCAGGAGGCTGGCTGGCTCAGTTACTTTTGTCTCTGCCTTAGTTACTCTTTACTTGTTGCTGGGGCAAATACCCCACACTCAAAATGAAGGAAGGAAAGGTTTATTTAGCTCACAGTTACTGGAGGGTTCAGTCCATAATCCGCTGGCTCCAAGGCAAACGTCAGCAGTTCATGGTAGCAGAAAACAGCAAAGAGCAGAGAAGGAGCAGCAGCTGCAGCGCCCACCAAGCCTCTCTCTTCCTTCTACGCTGACTGGGAAGACCAGCGAAGTTCGAAGTTCGGAGCTCCTCCAAAGTGGTATGGCTACAAAGATCAAGCTCCTCTGAAGACTTGAGACTTCTCTGCGGAAGCGGGGCAGGGCGGCAGGAAACCAGGCAGGGCGGCTTCCTGCCTTTCTCAATTGCTGGGCCCTGCCCACCTGCAGGGCGAGGCCCCCACGCTGAGATCTGCAGGAGCTGATTCAGCCAAGTTGACACAATGTATCAACTAACACAGGTTCATTGCTGGGACAAAATACTCAACACCCAAAATTAAGGAAGAAAAGGTTTATTTAGCTCCCAGTCTGTGGAGGTTTCAGTCCATAATCAGCTGGCTCCAAAGCAGAGGGGCACAGGGCAGAGGGCAGCAGTTCATGGCGACGGAAAACAGTAAAACGGCGAATGCAGAAGGGAGGAGCAGCAGCGAAGAGCGGGCCTCGCTCCTTCCCTGATAACGCATTCAGGCTCTCTGCCCCGGACAGGATGCAGCCCTCACACCAGCCTCTCAGTGTTGGGTCATAAGTGAATCACAAGCTCTAAAAGCCTGTCCCCTGAGTGCATGAGGCTTTGGGGGGACATCTAGATACAAACCATCACGTGGAGACAGGAGGATTGCAGCACGTCTGAGGCCAGGCTGGGCTAAATCGTGAGTGGAAGACCAGCCCCAGCCTAAGCCACAAAGTAAAGTCTTGTCTCAAAATCCCACTAATACCTTTCGACCACAACTTCCATCTTCCAGTATTTTACCAAAATGACTAACACAAAGGGCAAGAGGAGGGGAACCCGGTTCTCCAGACCTTTTAGAACACAGGGGGTTGTTCCTTTGGCCACATGCATGTAAATCTACAAACAGGGTGATATTGTGGACATCAAGGGAATGGGTACTGTGCAAAAAGGAAAGCCTCACAAATGTTACCATGGCAAAACGGGAAGAGTCTATAACGATACCCAGCATGCTGCTGGCGTTGTTGTAAACGAGCAGGTTAAGGGCAAGCTTTTGCCAAGAGAAAATTAATGTACATATTGAGCATATTAAACACTCAAAAAGTCGTGATAGCTTCCTGAAATGTGTCAAGGAAAATGATTAGAAAAAGAAGGAAGCTAAAGAGAAAGGTACCTGGGTTCAACCGAAGCACCAGCCTGGCCCTCCCAGAGAAGTACACTTTGTGAGCACCAATGGGAAGGAACCTGAGTTGTTGGAACCCATTCCCTATGAATTTATGGCATAAACTAGGATGCTGCTCTGCCATTCAGCACCTAATTGGCAGCTTAAGTGTTCTAGGTCCTATGTAAAAATAAAATCATCCTGGGTTGTAAGGGTGGTTTTCTTAGATAAACAAGTATGTGGTGCCTTCTCACCTCAGAAATATTTGCAGCAGATTTTCACTGTAGCTAGTCTTTACTCTTTTCTAATTGTGTGTAGTCTTTACTCTTCAATGTTTTTCTTGCTGAAAGATATTGCTGAGGTATTGTGCAGGTGTATGCCCAAATATTCAAATATTTATAAAATATCTATATTGACTTGAAGATTCTGTAAAACAACATGGGGAAAAGATGTATCAAAATAAATGGAAGTCACTTCAGAAATAAACGTAAGACCATTTCAGTTAAATAAATTGTTTAAAGCACAAAAAAAAAATCCCACTAATAAGTAATAATACATTGAAATTTGTGACTGGAAGGACAATGACACCTGTCCCTAGCTTGGTGGTCTCCTGAAGGGACACTGAATCCTGATAGAACTGGTGGAAAATCTTAAACATCAAGACCTAGAAATGCATATTTTAACAATCAAAATGATAAAGGCAGCAAAAAGCAGGTCTTCCATAGCCCAGTGCAAAGGGAGAAAGGGAAAGAGATTAGTTTTCAGCAACCTATGGTCCTGAGACTGACAGACCGTAGGTTCCAAGAAGCTGGAGGCCCTCGGTGCCTAAACCATGCATCAGCCCCAGTCTGTAGCCAGTTAGCAACTGGGCCACAAGGCAGGAGATGAGCCACCGCTGAGCAAGCAAGGCTTCATCTGCATTTCCAGCTGCTTCTTGCCATCTCCTGTCAAGTCAGCGGCAGCACTAGATTCCCAAAAGAGTGTAAGTGTCACTGCGGCCTGCGGGTGGACACATGTGGGATCTAGGTTGCCTGCTCCTTAGGAGAATCACAGGAGGGATGGCCTCAGTGGAGCTGAGGCAGAGATGCTAGCCCTCGGGAATGTCTGAAAATACAGATCAACATTAGCAGAGAGGTCTGGCTGTACAGAGACCATAAACAACAGGGTGCAGAGACACATAGCAAAACTATCAGTGAGTGGCACATGACAATGCGCATCTAGTGGCAGGCTTGAAGTCAGAGTGTGCCCATATGTGGCTGACCCACTATTGCATTTGCCACTTCAGTTCATTGCACGCTTGTCCCAGTTACATGTTCGGTAAGCCCGCACAAGCTAGCCCTAGCCAAATGATTGAAAACTAAACATTCCTGGGGAGCTTTTCTGAAAAGGAGGAGAGACTCAGTGGTAAGACAGTAGAAGACTCTATCGCTGCCAGCAAAAAGAAAGCTGCACTTAAAATACTAAAAATCTTACTTAAATCGCAGGTTCATCGCAACAGGTGGCTCACATGCTCTCAGCCTTCTGTGTACAACACATGGTGACCGACGACCTGACAAAGCCACAAAACCCTCAAGGCTACTTTGCCTCATGGAGACTGCGCACTCAACTGCAGACAAGACTTTGAGGTTTGGGGCTTTTTATTTTAAAAAATTTGATTACAAAGAATAGATGCAATTACTGAAAGCGGTCACTAATCAAATACGTCTGCATTGTAGGCGTCATTCTTAGTGGCTAACTGCATTTTTAAAAATATTTTTATTAATTTTTATGCATTGTAATGAGAAAAAAGATAAAATAGCAATGAAACCGATTCAAAAGAGGTTAGTACAGCAGCTACAATAATTAATACATTGCATATTGTTGTCTTCCTTGCATTTAGAGGACAAGATGCAGATGTGATATCCTGTCTAAACAATATTAGTACAAACCTTTCTTCTCAATGAACTAAGAGAAAGTAGCTGTATGTCTATCCTATCTTGTGTATATATATATATATATTTTTTTTCACATACACAAGCAAAAAAAAACATCCTTTATTTATATCCCCTTTTTTTGTTTTGTTTTGTCAGAGATGGGTGTTCCATTGCTTTTATTTATTTTTTTTTATTTTATTTTATTCTCTTTTGCGGAACCAGGGATTGAACTCAGATCCTTGCGTTTGCCAGTCAAGCGCTTATCCTACTGAGCCATCTCCCCAGCCCCTCCATTGCTTTTAGAGAAGCTGTATGTGGAGAAGTCTTCAAAGGACTTTTTCATACTTGATGCCAGACTAAAGATCACAGGTATTTGAATTCAGTAAAATAACCCAATATGGTCCAACAGTCCATAATAGTAGTGGGTTATCAACAGAGCTGGCACTTGTCTGAAGTTGCTAGCCTGGGCCTTTTGCAGCTCAGCGTATTAATATAGCTTCCCTGGGCCAGAGAAATGGCTCAGTAGAATAAGCGCTTGACCGGCAATCGCAAGGATCTGAGTTCAATCCCCGGTTCCGCAAAAAAAAAAAAAAAAAAAAAAATTGGGTAATAATATAGCTTTCCTTTTATACCTCGTGGTTACACTTTTCTGCTGGATGATGAAGACCAAGTTTAAAGCAAGACCTATATAACTAAAAATGTAACTTTTGCTATCTGACAAGGTCAGTCAAATCCCCTCAGGATTTACCCTGGAACCACGTACAGCACCTTGTGGGGCTTTTGTCAGTGTCAGCCATCTGGATGAGTCATGGCCATTGCTTGACCAATTTGCTCTCTGGGAAAGCCTGAGAGAATGTTTTCTCTCTAGGTGACTCTCCTTCATAAAAATTAATTTTTAATCTTTCATGCCTCACAGTTTGGTGGCCAGCACAGCATGTGGTACCGGGGGTCAAACCCGTACCCTTACACTTGCCAGGCAGGCTCTTAGACTGCTGAACTTTTTCCCCAGCCATGCATTGTTAAAGAAAAGAAGCCCTACTAAAATGAATCCAAAATAAAATAAATTTTAAAAAAAGATAAGCCCTTCGGTATTAGTGAAGAGCTGATTCTGCCTCCTTCGAAGGACGTTTGGCATGAACTTTTAGGAGAGGCTGCAGTTTAAAAGGTGGCTTGTGTTTCTCTTCTGGCTGGCATGATCAATGAATCGACGAACTGGCAGAGGATAACAAGGCATAGGTATTATAGAGCTCAGTAAGTCACAGTGACACACAGTCCAGTGTATCCACCAAGGCTGACGACCAAGCGATAATACTTGCTTCTGCGTGATATATTTGGGGGCAGAATTTCCACGAGGGTGTATTGGGCGCGCTTCTGTTGCCAAGCAATCACACAGCAAAGGAATTACGCAAGTCTTAGACGACTGCGTATCGGGAAAACTGCTTTGGTTGTGTCTGTCAGTACGAGCTGGATGGAGTAGCTGCCAAGACCGGATGGCTTTCGGATTTCACTACTCAGGTCAAAGAGGTTGCTTCGAACTGTGAGTATCCGCACTGAGTCATTCATAGAGAAATTCTGGCTGCCAAAGATGTCAACCTAGCGATGTTCTGTAGGATGTGATTAAAGTGATCAACCGCATTACAGCGCGTGCTCCTGACTCACATCTGTTCACAGGGCCTGTCGGGAGATGGATGCAGAACACACACATTTCATCTTATACGCAGATGTGAGGTGGTTTTTTAAACATGGGTCGCCGGCTAGGGCTTTTGAGTTATAAGAGCTGCTCCAGAGATTTCATTTAGGAAAGCAATCATCACCAACAGCGCATTTCAGTGACATAGAACGACTCGTAAAACTGGCTTACTTGTGTGACTTCTTCAACTTGCTCACTAAACTTAGTTTGTCACTTCAGGAAAGAATGACAATTGTAACTAAACAGACAGACAAAGTGGCCGCATTCAGAGCCAATCTAGAGTCACGGGGCAACCGGAGAACACTGGAATTGTTGACGTGCTTCAACTCTTATCAGAGATTTAAAGAGCGCCTGAGCCAGGGTTTTCTTCCTCCCAGTGGTACCTGCTCTGCCATCTCGGCTTTCAAGAGTTTGCGCGCTGCTTTCCAACTACAACAGGTGCTCGGCCTGTGGAGCACAGGCTCCGCGACCCACTTGTGAGTCAGCCAGGTGAATCAGCTTCAGTCTTCTAGAGAGCATCGCAGGCTCCAAGACACAAATGAGGGTGGCCTTGAAAGGAAACTTGAGACAACTTCAGATCTTCATACACTCTGGATTAAAGCCCAGATGGAATGTCCTGAGACTGCCTCAAAAGCACTGGCAGTCAGCCTCCACTGTCAACATCCTGTCTTGGTGAAGCAGGGTTTTCTGCAGTGACAGCCACCAAAGTGAGTGGATTTCGCAGAGAGCAGCACCCCCGAGGGTCACTGTCTCCCATCGCCCCCACATCTAGCTGCTGGACCACAAGCTCGGCACTCCCAAGGAGTCTGACTGACGTAGACTCCTAATTGTCCCCACTACGTATTGCAATGCCCTAATAATGGAAATAAAGTGCCCAATAGTTGCAAAGTCCTTCAGTCACCCCCGGACCAACCCCTCTGCCAATGGGTTCCTAGGCAAATTGTCTTCTACGAAGCTGGTCCCTGAGACCAAAAATGTTGGAGGAAAATCATTTCAATAAAGAGCTGCCAAGCAAAGACTCAAGGGCCCTCGTTACCTGAGCTCACGCAGAAAGGAAATGCTCTCTGGAGGAGCTCCTGTAAGGAGAGTGACTGACATGACCACTCCATCTTTTGTTGCTTATTTCTGCTTCTTTATCCATTTGCTTTCCCCAAAGCCTTCTGTTCCTACTCAGCTCACGGGTGCTTCTCGGTTTTGTAAATGGAATGCTGCCTGATTCATTAATACCTAATAAAAATGAATAAGATTTTTTTTCTTTAAAAAAAAAGGAAGTTCTTGGAAGACACCACTGATACACAACAGGAGATCCTGAATACATCTGGATTTTAAGAAGGACTTCCGAGAGGAGGTAAGGTTGGAGCTGAGATTGGACACACAAGCAGGGACAGATAAAAGCAGGTAGAGAGATCACTGCAGACAGTGAATATGCCAAGGCCCTATGAGGAAATGTTGCACAGTACTGAGGAAGCTAGTATGACTACAACAAAGAGAAAAGGGACAGTCAAGTGAGAGGAGAGAGACCTCCTCAGGCCCAGGCTATGCAGGACCCAGGCGGCCCAGACGTGGATACACAAACACAGTGCCAAGTTCCCTCTTTACGGACAAGGTTGCTTCTCTGCTGGGACTCCCCCAGGAGCAGAGAGCTGGCCAGCCCAAGGTCACAGCTCTCCTGGGGACACACATCCAGGGACCGATCTGTGTGAGAGGTAGAGTTCTGGTCTTCTCTGGTATCCCATAGGTTGGCCAAGCCTGACGTCACCCAAGTCTCAGTAGAGGTCTTCCTCATGCCAGCTCCTACACCTGCCCTTCTTTCTACAGGGGTGGATCCCACAGCACAACTGAGATGTTATCCTGCATGAGGCCCTGTCTCAGGTGGCTCTTGGGGCAGCCCATGTGTGGCACCATGCCAAGGAGCTCAGCTATGGGGAGAGCAGAGGCACCCCATAGAAGCAGAGCACACAGCTCCACCCACATCTCCAACATGAAGAAGTAGATAGGATACTGCTGGTCTCCAGGCTCATTCTCCTCCACCCTGGAGCCCTCCCCAGTGAAGCACATGGAGGAGAGGGGGGAGCAGGGTGCCTATTTCCTGACCCGAGTAAGGCTTAAGACCATGAGCCCATTCTTGCAGATTCTTAGACTGCCTTGGAAGAAGAATTGTCTTGGGCTTCATATGTGATATGCACTATAGTTAATTCCTAGAAGTAACAAATTCAATTCATTCCTTTTCAACTTATTCAATGGCTTTCAAAATAAAACAACAAGCTCAAATTTAATGATTAAATACAAAACTCACACATGTGGTTCCCAGTTGCAAACACCCATCCTCCCAGGCATAGGCAGGCCGGAACACTATTACTGGTTACTACTGTGTGTCACTCACACAGGCACGTGCCAGGCTGATACACCCAAGTTTGGATTCATATGTGTACAGGAGACAGAATCAGTGCTGCACTGTGCAGGCCCCAGCCAGGCGTTCCCACATCACCCACGCTCAAATGCTATGCAATAAAGACAGGGAAAATACTGCTAAGAACCACCAAGGCAGCTTGAAAGATCATCTTGGGAAGCCAGGGCTGGAAGTGGCTCTAAAGCTGGCTGTGCACTCCTGTTTCAGGACAGCTGTGCCATTCCTTGACCAAGAGAAGCCCTGGCTCACTTGGGCCTTGTTGAGCACAGAAAACTCCCTCACAGTCAAGTATGGAGCCAGCCCATAGAGTGGATGCGGTCTGTGGGTCCACCCACCTTGATATCTTTTCCCACTCTTTCCTACCTGGCCCGATGCGCTCCCTCCACCCAATCATGCAGAATGATGTTGACAACCCTCCTACCCTCTACCAGGCAGTCACAGGACCTGTGTTTGGTTGACATTTATTTTTTGTTTTGTTTTGTTTTGTTTTTGGTGTCAAAGACTTAAGCCAGGGCTTCCAGCTTGCTAAGCAAGCATTGTACCACTGAGCTAAATCCCCAGCCCCAAAGGGCCTGTGTTTGGAAGACGTTGCCATCCGTCTGCCTACAACTGCAAGACTTGTAGACATCATTGTCATTGGGGGTGCCTCCCAGGTAGCACTGAACATAAGCCAGGTGCTGCTTCATCATACGGAAATTCTCCACGGTCAGAATTATAGGGAACTGGGGGTGCAGCTCAGGGGCAGAGCACTGACACAGCATGTAAGAGGTTCCAGGCTCTATCCCCAGCACTGTGAAGAAAAAACTTATAAACTGCATTACAAAGAGAAGTTTATAGGCATTGTCTCGCTTAATCCTCAACCACCTCTGTGATGTGGGTGCCACTGTGAGACCTCTTCAGCAATAAGAAACTGAAACTAGAGTTTTAAGTCTTTGCCCAGAGCTGCACGCCAAGGAAATGTGCAGCCTCAGTGTGAGTGTGACCTTCTGGGGCCAAGGTCCAGGCATCCCCTGGCACCCATGACTCCTCCACAGCAACACACCGTTCTAGATCGTTCCCTCAGCATCTTGCCTCCTTTCACTCCCCTCTATCTCTGTCCCCAAGCCCCTGTCCTCCATGCTGCTCCAGAATTGGCATCTTAAAGTGTAAAAAAAAAAAAAATCACTGTGTCCTCCACCACTGAAAACTCTTTAAATATCATGGAGATTGAAAGACACTAATGGCGTCGGGAGGTGCTTCTGGATACATATTTAAAGATACATGTTTTAATCACATAATCTGAACTATGACAATAACATGACCAAGCAAGAGATAGCCTAGAACATCTAAGTGGTGGTGGGGCTATTCACAACCCCTCCACCGTCTACCAGGCAATCACAGGGCCTGTGTCTAATTGACTTTTTTTTTTGGTGTCAAGGACTAAACCCTCCTGTTGTAGGGAGGGCAGTCTGATAGACAAGCTTAGGAAAAGGTGAGAACCCTAGAGGTTCTTTAGGGCTTCCTGTTAGTGGGCCCTGTATCCCCTGTAGGGATGTAGGGAGTAGGAAGGCCAAAGTCATAAACAATCCCCAAAAGTGTCACCTATGCAAGCATACATGTGGTTGTGGTTTTAAGTAAAAATATGTACACTTTGAAAATTACTGATTTGATATTCAATACACATTGGATGGATGGATTGGTGAGTGGGCAAATGGAGGGATGCGTGGGTTGGTGGATGGATGGAAGGATCAGTGGATGGATGGATGGATGGATGGATGGATGGATGGATGGATGGAGACATGCATTGGTGGGTGGGAAGATGGAGGGCTGCATGGATTGGTGGGAAATGGATGGATTAATGGACGGATGGATGGATGGATGGATGGATGGATGGATGGGTGGATGGATGGAATATTTTAAGTCAAATAGTAGACAGTCCATATTCAACATTTTGGGACAGCCCTGCTCACACTTCCACTGGAGCACTCTTTGAACCCATTTGTGGAGGAAAGCTCTCATGGAGGAATTCTGCTTCAAGTTCATATAGATCTTACTGTGCAGAAAATGCCACCATGTACCAAGGGAGGTGGGGAGAAAACACCTGGGCCTTGGGTCACAGAACTCCTGTGCTTCTGGGATAAAAAGGAATACAGGGCCCACCAACAGGAAGCCCTAAAGAACCTCTAGGGCTCTCACCTTTTCCTAAGCCTGTCTGCCAGACTGCCCTCCCTACAACAGAAGAAATGGCTAATTCAAGCCAAAGTGTCCTTCCTTTTAGCCTCAAGCCTCTGTCCTGGCCTGGTCTGGGATACAGAATCAATGTTAAGGTGAGGAACATGGTTGCTAGAGAGCCACCCAGCTGATCCAGTGCAAGGCGCCAGGGCCGCTGTGTGTGAAGACATCTCTTTATGTTCCTTCCTGCAGAGCGTTTGTGCGCATGGCTCACCCCACACACCTGGGGCAGCACCCTTACATCCGGCCCTGGCCTTCAAGCCTCTGCTCAAGACAGGTGGTTCTTTCTGCACAGAACATTTAAACACACAGCACACATGTGAGTCCCATTGAGACATTACTTCATGAGTTGTCTCCAGATACGTGAAAATATTGGAGAAATACTACTTCCCTTGGCTGAGACGGGGGTAAGTGAGTTAATTTTTCAGGCATCTTACAAATTATCTTCAAATAGGTATGGAAAGAGTAAAGTCATTACTCTGTTTAGATGAAATTGGGATGCAAAACCATTTGGCACAGGACAGGTGCTCAACTAACCACCCAGAGCGCAGACTGATTGGCTGCTTCTCCAGCCTGTCTCACTTAATTCTCAGGAAGACAGTGTGCTGGCCTTTCCCAGGCTCTCTTTGTCATTAAGCACGGCATGAGGCAGAGTTCTGGCCCCTGGGATGTGGTGGATATAAAAAGTTCTACCTCCAGGCCTGAAATTGGTTGTGAGCCAGCACTCTGAATACCAGCATTCTGGGAGGCTGACACAGGAGGATTGTAAATTCAAGCCCAGCCTGGACAGCTTAGTAAATTAGTGACACACCCCCATCTCAAAAAAATAAAAAGAAAAGAACTGAAAAAGAAGTGCCCATGAAAGCCTCTGTCGGCTAAGTGGAGAAACTCATAACACGGAATGACCTCATGAAGTCACCCCTCCAATGAGGAGTGGCCTTTCATGGGAAGTAGATCAATGGATCCTTTCCTTGGGGTGGGTGGAGCCTCTGCCTTGCAGGAGGGATCCAGCAAGCATTTCCTGTGTCACCTCCACCCCTCCCCCTCTGCTGACTTCCAGTTCCAAAGCTGTCCCAGCTGTCACATTTCCGTGGTGCAGATCTTAAGCATCCCCAAGATGCCCACATGGTGACAGCTTGGAACCCCCACCCCACATCCCAGGCGCTATTAGAAGCTTTAGGAAGCGGGGCCTGGTGGGAGGTCTTTAGGCCAGACCCGTGATGGGGACAGTGGAGCCTCACCTCCTTCCTGTTCCAATCATCTTTCTCTTCACTCCCATCAGGTAAGCAGATCTGCTCCAGGTAAGCAGATCTGCTCCAGTCTGAGCTCTTGCCTGGATGTGGCACAAAGCAACAGCGTCACCCACAAGGGGGCTGCACCCCCAAAATCCAAGCCATCCTTTCTCTTTACAAGTCAGTTAACTTAGCAAACCTGCATAGTGACAGGAAGACAGCCAACAGCCCCAGGCAGCACCTCGTGTAAATCAGGAAAGCTTACCCCTCTTACACGCTGTCCTTGTCTCTTCTCCTCATGCGCTGCCTCTGTGACCATCACAGCATCTACGTGCTGCCTACACTGTTACCTTTCATGTGTTCTCCACACTAACTCACTCCACTGTTCTACATATTTCGAAGGGCTACTAAACTGCATACCGATGCCATAATGGGATAGATAGGGAGTCACCCTAAATTTAAACCAATGAGTACAAAACACTGTTTAGTTGGGAAATTTGTAGAAGGGCCCAGGGCCTGGAGGCTGCTCCTTTCTGTCAATAACCCAGGCTACTGGGGCCGGGGAGATGGCTCAGTGGAATAAGGGCTGGCCTGGCAAGCGCAGGGGCCTGAGTTCAATCCCTGGTTCTGCCAAAATAATAATAATAATCATCATCATCATCATCATCATCATCATCATCATCATCATCCAGGCTACTTAAGAGGCTGAAGGAGGAGGAAGATGAGTTCAAGACAAACCTATGCAGTTTAGTGGGACCTTGTCTCAAAATAAAAATTTTAAAAAGAGCTGAAGATAGAGCTCTGGCTGAGCATACATGAAGCTCTAGATTCAATCTGCGATGGAAGAAGGAAGGAAGGAAGGAAGGAAGGAAGGAAGGAAGGAAGGAAGGAAGGAAGGAAGGAAGGAAGGAAGGAAGGATAAGGGAAGGGGACAAGGGAGGGAGAGAGGGAGGAAGGAGAGAGGGAGGAGGGAAGTAGGAAGGGAGGGAGGGAGGAGACATTCAAGGACCCTTGTGACCAACTCCCTGCCAAGATCCATCCAAGGGAGAAAGCCACACACACTCAAACACATACCACGAGCCCAGGTACCTGCACAAGGCAAATTCCTTGTCTCTCTAAATCCTTCCAGGGAGGAGCTGCTCTGTGTGGGCACTGTACACCTGTGTTGTGATGCTGTGTTATGTGTGCGTGTATGAGGAGTTACTCTCAAATCTCTTGGTTAACCAGCAGTTACTGTGAGTTGTTATTGGAATGACTTTGCAATTTAATCTGCATAGAACGAAGTGTGCGTTTATGAAAGATTCCACTTTTACAACATTTTAAAATATTTAAAATTTTTTTTCCTTAACATTATTCTAGACCTCTGTTCCAGAAACCCCAGGTGACCAGCTAGCTACATGACCTTAGGTGACCTATTTTGGCTCACTGGCTTGACTCCTGACCTGTAGTGTTGTAGGCAGCTGAATTAGATAGAAATATTGCAGTTAGATAGGGCCAGGCCCTCAAGGAGACAATATGGAAGACAAGGTGACTTTGCAACTTTGGAAGAGACAGACACTCCTGCTTTGGGCCAGACCTCAAGACACAAGAGGAAATAAATAGGGGCTGGAGAAATGGCTCGGTAGAATAAGCGCTTCCCTGGCAAGGCGCAAGGGTCTGAGTTCAATCCCTGGTTCCGAGGGGGGGGAAGAGGAAACAAATGCAGCCACATACCTCCCTAGGGAGGGGCACCAGGGACTGATATTCTAATAGGTATCAATCCCCTTGAAAGAGCCCAAATGAGTCCCTAACCCAACCCCCAAAAGGAAGAAACCCTGTCCTGTATTCATATCCGCCTGCTATGTGACTGACTCGCTTCCTCATTCCGTACTGGATTTAATCAATTTTACCTAAGCAATGGTGTTTGTAATCTCATTGGTTGACCACAGTATTGCTCCACCTCATGCCCACTTAAGCGAGTTCCCATGACTTCTCCACCACCTTAGACCTGCCTCACTATATGCTTTTACTCTATAGAACTCCTTGGAAGAGACAGCTTCCTGGGGACCACCCACTCAGGCCCCCTTCCTGTCCCTGCCTTGGACAGGAACTTTCTTTCCCCCAGTAAATATATTCGGCTCATAGCCTCTGTTTGTTCCTAAAATTCATTCTTCACTTTAAAAGACCATGAACTGGTCAGGTCAGGAGTTTCAGTTCTCCCCCTTGTATCAGTAGTATTTCAGCTCGATGCCTTCACAGTTCCACCCAGCCCTAAGTACTCAAGACTTTATGATTCCATTAAGTGTTCCAAAAGCCACTGGCCCTGGGGAGGCAGCTCCGAATGCTTGCTTCTACTAGCTGAATGTCACCAGGCAAGTCACTGAGCCCTTCTGTCCCCCATGTGCTTATCTCCATAGAAAATTTTGATGAAAGGGATCTAGCTGGTTATCTCATAAAGAGTTGGTTCAGTACCCTGCATAGTGCACTGATTAACATAACACTGGATGCTAACGTAACCCACCCTTGTTGACACGGTCGTGACTCAGTTTCTCTCTTTGCCAACTGGGGCTGCCGCTGACACACAATGAGCTAAAAGCAGGGACAGGTACGTGGCCACCTCTCCCCAGGAGGGGGTTGTGATAGTAGTGTCGCTGCTGCTGTCGCTCCTGGACAATGCCCCAGAGCAGGCGAGCTGACATCCCAGATAAGCAGGCTCCTGCTGCAGAGATTTACTTTCTGTCCAGACTGGAAAGTCCAGAGATGCAGAGATAGGCGGGGCTGAGCCAGGACCAGTCCCCAGGCAGCAGGGGCGGCTGCAAGGGCGAGCGGAGGGGGAGAAGGGGGAGAGGGGGCGAAATTGGCAAGCAGGAAGGGCCTCAAGTTCACCAATACCACTCTGAAGATTACAGGAAGACCAACAGGACCCGGAGGCCTCAAGGATGAACAAACACAACCTTTGTCATTGCCTTTGTTGAACAACCAGGGCAAGCTTTCTGTGTGTGTCTGTCTTCCTCCTTTATTCCACTAATGAAAGAGAATGAGAAGAAAGATTGGCCTTCAGAAAAATCAGGAACAAGGGGGGGAAACATTAAAACGCTGAAGCCCCAGAGGGCATCCTTGGCAGGCACCCGCACAAGGCAAATTCCTCGTCCCTCTAAATCCTTCCAACAGTTGAGTGGGCCAGGTGTTGGCAGTAACCACATGACGGTCACACCGGAGAGGAATGTGACAAAGTTGGCTCCCAGGACCCGTGGGTGTCTAAGCCAAGGTGAGAACGAAGCATTCACTCAGAGATGTTTGAAGGGCTTGGTATGGAAGGCACCGGGACAGGGAAGTCTCTTGGGATGCAGGTCAGCAGGTGGCACTCGGTAGCAGAAGCCTGGGTCCAGGATCCTGCGTTCTTATGTCTCGTTTGCCACTCACTCGTTCGATGACTTTGGGCAGGTTTCTTCCCTTCTCTGGGATTTCATTTCCCCATTAGAAACAAAACAAAACAAAACAAAACAAAACAAAACAAAACAAAACAAAACAAAACAAAACAAAACAAAACAGAGGGAGAACTAAATGGCACCTAGACTGCTTTCTGGTCTTGCCATTTCATGCTGAGGATGTGCCAGCATTGTGGAACAGCCCCAGGTACTGCATGAAGCAGGTGTTTAGGGACAGTTAGTGATACTTCTACAGAGATGGCAATCTATAGTCATTTATCATGGAACTCAGCTGAAACAGACCTTCCTTTTAGGGGCCCCAGAGTAGATTGTTCTGGCAGCTTCTCTCCCCATGCTTGAGTCCAGCGCAGAGACCAGAGCCCTCCGTGGTACATAGTTACAGTGGAAATATGGTTCTAAGTAGTGAAATACAGCTGCTTAGCCGGTCACTCACCTATCTTATTGCTGTCCAGTAAAATCTGTCAGCTACACATGCCTGTGTGTGTGTCCGCCACCCTATGATTACTCAGCCCATCCACTCACTTACCCTGCATCCTTCCACCAGGCATTTATCCACTCATAAGTGCACACATATCATAGATACACAGAAAAAATACACATGCCTGTGTCCAGTCTATTAATTAATTCAATAATGCAGAATTCCCCCAACTGACCTAACAATGCGTGTACGCACACACAGCTATGCGTACACACAGATCCCTCCATCCCTGTGCCCATGTTGCTGTCCAGGAACACATCTGCCCACCCATCCATTCCCACACTCACTCCTTCACCCATTCATGAAGCCCAACGCTCTTCCCTTCCCTCCCGCAGGTATAACTGACGCCTCCCGCCCTTCACTGCTCCGTCTAGGTACCCATTCATCCGGCTGTCTATTCAGAAATGCACCATCAGGCATCCAAGTATGCTTTGCAAAGCCTTGGGGAGACAGAGCAAGAAGACCTTCACCCCCATATCTAAGGTGCTCATGATGTGTGACATGAGAGGAAGACAGATGAGCTTACAGCCAGGTGTGGTAGCGCCTGCCACAGAAACAAAGAGGAAGGCTAAGACCATGGCCACCGACCCAGAGACCACTCCTGTGTTCCTGATTCCCCACTTACCCTTTACATGAACAGGATGAGCTGGGAGTTCTTATTCTCCTTTTGATGGTGAAGAAAGTGGGGCTCAACAAGGGAATGGTCCGCGGGCTGGGCTCTCCCTGTGGATGGGAGTACGTAATCCTCCATGCTGTGACTGGTTTCTTCCACTTAGCATGTTACAAAGTTCATGTCTACTGTAGCATGTATCCACAATGTGATCCTTCTCATGGTAGCATGACATTCCATTGCATGAGTAAAACCTGCTCTCTCTATACACTCACCTGGTGATGGATGTGGAGGTTTGGGGGCCTTTTGTCTACTATGAAGAAGGACGTGGTCCACACATGCTTTCAGGTCTACTGGGGACATACTTGGGAGTACAGTTCTGACTAATGGTGTGTGTTTAATGATTTGAGTAGCTGTCACACTTTAGCAAAGAAACTGTGCCACTTTACATCCCCACCAGCACTGCATGAAAGTTTTAATGTCTCCAAATTCTCTCCAACACTTGCCAATTTTTCTGACTTTTTGAGTCTCATCATCTGAGGATGAAACAGAATCTCGCTGTGCTTTTGTTGTGGTTTCCCTGGTAACTAATGGTGTGAGGCATCTTTTCATGTCCTGGCTGCCCATTTGTGCATAACTTCCTTGAAGAGACACCCGTGTAGATCCTTTACCCTTTCCAATAAGGTTATTTATATTTTGTGCCATTGTAACAGTTCTTTATTTACTCCAGATATCCAATGTATGTCTAATACATGACTTAGAAAAATTTTTCTATTATAAGTTGCCATTTCACTTTTTTTTTTTTTTTTTTTTTTTGCAGGTGGGGAGGTGTTGTCTCAGTTACTCTTCTCTCATTGCTGGGACAAATACCCAACACTCAAAATGAAAGAAAGAAAGAAAGGTTTATTTAGTTCACAGTAACTGGGGGTTTCAGTCCCTACTCCAAGGCAGAGTGGCACATGGCAGAGAGCAACCTTTCATGGGGGCAGCAAAGAGCGGAGAGGAAAAGGCGTGGCAGCAACTCAGGCAGCTAGCCAGCCGCTCTCCCCTCCCTCCACAGTAAAGTAAATTACCTGCCCCAGGGCAAGTGCCCTGTCTACACCCACAGTAATCAATCACAGACTCCAGAAGCCGCCCCATGACTGCATGAGGCCTTGGGGGAACACCTAGACACAAACCACAACAGGTTGTTTGTATTTTTGGATTTTGGTTTTGTGAGACAGGGTCTCATTATGTATTGAGAGGTGGCTCTGGACTCATCGCAATCTTCCCGCCTCAGCCTCGTGAGTGCTGGGACTACAGGCACGCGCCAGCGCACCTAGCCATCATTTCACTTCCCTGGTAGTATCTTTTGAAGTATGAAAGTTTTTATCGCTTCTAGGCCTTTTGGCTAAGATCAAGTGAAGTATGAACATTTTTAATTTTGTATAGTATAATTTGACTATTTTTTTTTCTTTATTTTGGTGCTTTGGTTATCATTTTAATAATTATTTAAATTATATATTTAATTTAGCACAGAGCCCAGCACACAGGAAATGCCTGGTCACTGCTGAGTCGCTCTTGCGACTACATAAGGAGGTGCTAATTCAGTGTGTGATACAGGCTCTCCCGTGTCCATTCTCCCATTGACCATGTCCAAAGGCCTGCGAGTCAGGAACCGTCATTCCTGCACACGGACAAGGAAGCCGAGATCTGCCAGGATAGTGATAGACGTGGTAAGGTCAGGGCTAGCACCCGAATCCACTGGACCCCAGCATCCAGCGCCAGCCTCAGCCCGTTGCGGCAGAAGACTTTTACGTCTGGTAACGGAGAGGACCATTTGTCAAGCAAGGGGCGTGCTTAGTCGGCAGGCCAGTGGTACATTCCTGCCATTCTAACTCTCTGAGGGGGAGGCAGGATGATGCGGAGTTCCAGGCCAGCCTGGGCTGCATGAGAGGGTCTGTCTAAGACCAAGTCCTCATAGAAAGGAAGG
>NW_004524655.1:1638174-1647396 GCF_000260255.1 Octodon degus
GTGTAAGACAGAGAGGGAGAGGGAAAGGGAAGGAGAAGGAAGGGAGAAGGGAGGGAGGGAGGGAGAAGGGAGGGAGAGGGAAGGGGAAGGAGAAGGGAGGGAGGGAGAAGGGAAGGAGGGAGGGAAAAGGGAGGGAGGGTGAAGGGAGCGAAGGGAGGAAGGGAAGGAGGAGAGAAGGAGAGAGGGAGGAAGAGGGAGGGAGGGAAGAGGGAGGAGGGAGGGAGGGAGGGAAGGAAGAAAGGAAGGAAGGGAAGGAAAGGAAATAGGCCATATTCATGGTCAGGAAGAAATAAAGGTCCTGGTCGGGAGGCGACAGTCACGCTCTGTAAACAGAGCTTACTCATAGCATGCTGGGTTCTGTTTGATGTGGCCATTACAGGATAGAATGACTCAGAAAGAGAAGGGAATTCTGGGAGACCCACAAAACCCTGGGAAGTCTTCATGGGGATGGGGTGTGTGTGTGTGTGTGTGTGTGTGTGTGCTAAGATGGAACCCAGGGCCTCGTGCCTGCTCAGCAGAGCTCTGTCACTGAGCTGTGCACATAAACCCAGGTGGAGGCTCTTTGGCATGGTAGGCTCTGGGAGTGCAGACGAGGAAGGTCCTGAGGAAGGAAAAACAAGAGGCTAGAAATGATTAAGAAGCAGTAGATGAGCTTACGCCGTCCTCACAAAAGTCACCTGAAGAAGATACCAGTATCGCTCCCATTTTAAAGATGAGAAAACCGAGGCCCAGAGACACTATTAATCTGGCCCAGTTCACAGAACCGAGAGGAAACCAAATTCAGGCAGTGGAACTGTTATGAATGGTTGAAGGCAAGAGAACCGCCACACTTCTGGGGCTCTTAGAGCAGTGGCTACAAGTCTAGACATCCATGAGTCTGTTGTAGACATCTTTGGGCCCATTTCACTCTATCTGCTCCTTTTCTCTGGAACACTATCCACATTTCTTAGCTTTCCAATCCCCGTTTCCACACCCTAAAAATGGGACAGGAAGTATTTAGTTTGCTCTTCAGCGAGCTGTGGAGATTTGGAGAAATCAGAGTCATCAAAGTTGGGCATTTAGACATTTTCACTAGGGGGTTGCTGACATCGGGCGGAACAGGGCCCACAGAGGTGAGCGAGTCCGTCGTGGGCATTTAGAACGTGCTTGTCCATGTGGCCCTGGGTGTCTGTCACAGGCTGGCCACACTTCCAAAGGAAATGGGACTTCAGGATTCAAGGCTGGGGACAGTGCCCGGCATGGCAGAGGCTGGCTGTGGGGGTTCACTGTCTTGGTCACTAGGTTTCAGGAGGAGGCACATGCTGGGCCACAGAGCACGGTACACAAGCACCTTCCAAGCATAGCAGTCGTAGGAGGCCAGACGCCTTCCCCTGAGGGCCCCATGCTGTTGCTGCTATGTCACCATCAATAGCAGCGGGTGTCACAGTCCTGAGAGGCCCTGAAGAAATACAAGTGGCCTTGCTGTGCAGTGGAAAAGCCCCAGCGGTCACCCTCACCCCTCCCGAAGCACATGTGTGTACAAACACACGCACAGATGCTGCAGAAACCCGCCATGATGTGAGGCGAGTTCAACTTTTGATTCCCTGCGCAGGACTCAGCCACAGCAAGGACTCCTTCCTGAGTCCTAGTTATGCTGGTTGTGCTTTGGAGGAGTTGGGAGGGTGTGGACAGCAGCAGGCGATGCCATTGTTCTGCGGGTCTATTTAAAACAGTACCATGACTGGTAGGGTTTCAAACAATCAGGATGAACAGACACTTGGAATGTTTTTCCCTTGATTCCTTTGAGCTTTTGTTGAAACTGATGGCACAGGAAGGCTTTTTAAACCCCTTTATTTATTAAAAAAGATGCAATGAACTTCAGGGATGTCCTAAATATTTGAAGCCGCTCCCTAGTCAACCTCCCGGTCTCAGGGAACTCCTGAAGTTATCCTCAGGGGCCCTGGAAGTCATGGTTAATTCACTGCATGGAGAAGTGTGTGTTTGGGTTGAAGTGCTACCTTCCTCTGGCGGGACAAAGGGTGAGAGTCACCTCCGGGGCCCAGGGTCCTCGAGGGAGAAGGAGGCCAAACTCTGCCTCTACCTTTTTGCTTATGGTGACAACAGTTGGATCTCACCAGGCTGTCTCTGTAACCCAAAAGACAGTAAGGACTGTTTGCATGCACTGACCATTTGCTTATTTAAATGTGTTCTGAGTGCTTGTCTGGGGTTCTAGGCATAGATGTAGAGAGATGAAGGAAACCAACACAGATACAGAAGAAAACTAGAGAGGACCAGAGAGATAGCTCAAGGACTAAGAGACTGACTAGGCAAGTGCAGGGACCAGGGTTCGATCCCCAGCACCACATGCCATGCTGGCCCCGCCCTGGGTGCCTGAGCCAGTCAGAGTCTGGGCATGGTGGCACACAGCTGTAATCCCATCACTGGGGAGGCTGAAAACAGGAGGATCACTATGAGTCCAAGCTGCATAGTGAGACCCTGTACCAAATACAAAGAAAGGAAGGAAGGAAGGAAGGAAGGAAGGAAGAAAGAAAGAAAGAAAGAAAGAAAGAAAGAAAGGAAAAGAAAAGAAAAGAAAAGAAAAGAAAAGAAAAGAAAAGAAAAGAAAAGAAAAGAAAAGAAAAATAGAAGCTGGATTTGAGCCAAGCGTCTGTCACGCGGAGAAGCTGAGGCAGGAGGACTGCACGTTTGAACCCAGGCTGGGCAACTTAGCGAGACCCTGCCTTAAAATAAAAGCTAAAAGGGCTGGGGGTGTAGCTCTGTGGTAGAGCACCCTGGGTTCAAGCTTCAGTACTACAAATAAAAATTCAAGGACGTTGATGTGCAGTTCTTAGGAGTAGCTCAGAAAGAATACCTGAAGAAGAGTCAAGATCTAAGGGAGAGGACAGAGGAAACCACATTGAGGCAGAGTGTTGTGGGCAAAGGAACGGCACATGCAAAGGCCTGAGGTAGGAGATTTCCCGCAGGAAGAGCGAGGAAGCTGGGTTGGGGGAGGGGTGAGGATCAAGAGGTGATCTCAGAGCAAGAACTGCAGGGAACAGAGCCCAGGCTCCGTAACACGTGGACAATGACCAGCTGGTTCCCACACAGTAGGGTGAGAGAAGAAGGCAGAGAGAGCCTAGGGATCTGCCAGGACACAGACAGAGAGGCCTAAGGACCTGCGCAGGGCCACGCCGGCAGCTGGTGAAGAGTTTGAGGTTGGCTTCTACTTCCTCAGCAAAGGTCTAGGTGGGCATCTTGCCATGGCAGAGTGAAGGGATCCCTTCCCCATCCCGCCACACAGTGCCACCACCTCAGGCTCCACCTGCCAACAGTGCGCAGGTTGGGAAACCATGGCTTAGGGGCCAAGCCCTACAGCTACTGTGGCCTCTCCTCTGTGAGCTCCCGTGGTTCTGGGCTCCACACCGCAGTTCCCGTGGCTGGGGAGAGCTGAGAGCTCCAATTGAAGGAGGGATCCTCTCATTCCTGGCTCCTCAGCCCATTTTCCCCTTCCAGGGAATCTTTGTTGAAGGCCTTAGGGTATACTGGGGAAAGTGCAAAAACCAGGAGGAGTTTTCCAAAATAAGTTATAGAGGAGAGATTAAGATCCAAAAGGCCATTGTTGCTCATTCCCTGGCACAAAACCCTTCTCTAGATAATATCCAGGTAGCGAATTCAAATCCATCCAAGGCAGGCATCACAAGGATAGGGCTATGGGCACAACTTAGGAAGACAGGTTTAGAAGGAGGGGTTGGGAGTCAGTGGCAATGCAGATGACAGAGGACAGTGTGTGGCACCATATTGATCCACTTCAGTATCATAATGTGGCAGGTGGCAGCTTGGGTCCTGGAGACACAACCATAGATAAAGCATGGTCCCTGATCTCTGGGAGGGATGGGGTGAAGGAGCTGCCAGCCAGAGGACAAGGAAAGCAAAGATACAGACACCACAATGTACAGCCTCTTCTTCACCATAGAGGGATTAAGGCCACCATGGAAAGAGGGTGTAGGCATGGAAAGGTGTACCTGCTCCATCCAGGAATTTCGTGGAGGACTTCCTGGAGGAGGTGTGGTCTACACCAGTTTCCCAACCTTGATGCTATTGACATTTTAGACTGGATTATTCCTTGATGTGGAGGCTGAAAGATGCGTTGTAGGGTGTTTTGCAGTTATCTATGGCCTCCACGCATTCAACGTCAGAAGCAGCCTCAGCTCCCAAGATGGGACAACCAGACACTGCCAGCAGATTCAGCGACAAAATCTCCTGGCTAGTGAGAACCGCTGGTCTAGATGGAGGTACAGAAGAAAGCACCCCAAATGGAGGATGGAGGAAGGCTATGGGCCACTCTGGCCTGCTATAGCCTGGGCCACAGGTGGAGTGAGAATCTCACGTCGGGGCCCAGGGGAGTCCCCAAAAGGTTGAAAGTGGGTGAGCGGGGTCTTTAAGAGCTGCTCCCTGACTGGAAAGGAGAGGCCTGACAGAGAGACTGGGGGAAGGTCATCCCCATGGCCCCATCTAAGGCCAACCCACAGCCATGGGAGGCCTCGTGGGGACCCAGGACTGCCCACAGGGTCCGGCCCCACCAGGCCTGGCCCCAAGCTGACACATCCTCTGGGCAGTGGTCCAGGAGCTGAGCCAGGTAGAGTCCTCTCCCTCCCAGCTCTCTGGCTCCAGGAGACAATGCCAGAGTCCCTGTGCTCAGGACTTGTGGGAAAGACCTTTTCCCCTTTCTGGAAAGACCACCCATAGCCCAGTTTGTAAGGAGGGTCCAGTGTCACAGAGCAAAGCAAACCTTCCCATCAGGGCCAACTGTCCTCATTGTAGAGGCCTCCGCTGGCCAGGGCCAGGGCCCCACACAGCTGCCTGCACCACGCCAGGCAGAGTCACAGTGCACTCTCTGCGTAGGAAAACTTTTACTTCACTATGGCTTCATCCATATTTGTGTCTTGTCACATTATCTATTATATGTGAATGCCCATGTTTTGAGGAATAGAAACAAAACATACCAAGCACTAAGCCTCTGCTGTGCACCCTGTGAATGTCGGAAAGAAGCCGGGCCTCCTGGCTAGGGGGAAGCAGGCTCAGAGGACATGACAGCCGCAATCCACAGCGGGGGAGCCTGGTCCAGTCCCTCAGGTAACAGCTGGGTTCTCCACTCTGCCACTGCCCAGCCCTTCCATGCCCATGAGGCTGCGACCCCAACACTGGACCTTGGGGGGCTGAGCTCCTCCCCTCTCAAAAGCCTGGTGTTGGATAGCAGGAGCTAGACTACCTGCACTTCAGTTTTCAAATTTCTTGAAAAGAAAAAAAAAAAAAAAAAAAAAATAGAGACTGCAGTCTTGCAGTATTCCAGTTCATAAAAATGATAGCAGTGCTGGGGGTCTGCCTGCCTCCTGCTCCTGCCCAGGACCTTGGTCCACGCCTTTGGAGTTTGGAGCTCGGCACCTCAGCTCTGTGACAGCTCATGGTCCACAGGGAAGCCCGTGTGCTTTACCAAGTGTCTTCGCCTCCTCGGCGGCAGAACCCAACATGGCTGCCACTTCTTGTGCAGCTCGCCAATTGACTGAAGCACAGGAAAAGAGCAAAAGCAGGTAGGAGCATAAATCTGTCCTGTAAACTTGGGGATTAAGGGCCTCCTAGCATCCTTCGACCTGTAATTACAGCCCCGCCAAGGGAGGCCCCGGCCGGTGGAGGATAAGCGAGAACCCCGCCAGTTGCTGGCTGGGCCGGGGGACCTGTCAAGGTGGTTTACAGCCCTACTCTGGGCCTTCCCACCACCCCTCCCTGGTCCCCATCAGCCCAGGCTCCCCAGATAGCTGCAGAGCACAGCACAACCGGAACTGAGCCAGCACACACACTCAGTTCCCACCCAGGCTTGGTGGTGGATTCAGCCAGGACCTCCAAAGGGAGTCTGCAGAGCAGAGAAGGTGCTAGATGGAGGCTTCATCCAACCCAACCAGGCTCAGAAAGGAGCCAGAAAGATGTGGTGGGGCATGCTTGGAATCCGGGCACTTGGGAGGCTGAGGCAGAAAGACTTCTGTATGTTCAAGGCCAGCCTTAGCTACCTGGTGGGTCCTTGTGTCCAAAACCTAAGACACACAAGACAGCAAAAGCAGAATGAGGTCCTTGTCCTTCTTAAGACCCCACAGACTACGCAGACAACCTGCCTGCCTGGGGCCTGCAGCCCTCTGCACAGCAGGATTGGCAGATTTACCCTGGGAAGGACAAACTACAACCATTTCTGACATTCTGGGACCAGCGGGCTTCGGTTTCATGCACACAGTCCTGTGGTGGAAGCCAGGAGCAGTCCAAGACAATGTGCAAAGGAACAGCAACGGGGCCACGCACGTCTGTGGGACAGACAGCAGGTCCACCTCCAGGTCCACCCGTGGTCCCCTGCTTTGCAAAAGGACGTGAGACCCCAGACCGTTTTGTCAGCCCACAAGGTAGAAAAAGTCCTTCTGAAAGAGATGTTTTCCTTGAGGCAGGAACCAATAAGGTTTGGCCTCCTAGCTGCAGCTTAGGCTCCCTGGGCCAGGCTAGAGAGCGCGTGGCCACTGAGCACCAGATCCTAGAAGGAGAGGGGATCATGGAATCCGCCCAGCGCCGAATCTCGGGCACCCAGGAAGCGCCCGGCACATAGTAGGTTCCCTGGGCATCTGGCCAGCACTCGGAGCACTCTGGGCAGGTTCTGAGGACCCACTCAGCTGTCTCCTGGCTCCCGAGGCCCGGCCTGCCCTGGGGGCTCTGCAAGGCTTCAACCTGGAGATTTGGGGATCAGCAGCCACCCAGAGCTTAGCCACGAAAACAAAGCAGCCGCCTCTTTTTCTGGCGCCCCTCAGCTAGCCTACTGGCAATCACCACTCCCAGATGTAAACTGGGAAGTAGAGAACAGGGCCGTGAACATTTCCTCATGAGTCACTCTCCCAGTGTTCATCTTTAATGACTTATTAAAAACAGACCCGCTCTTCCTAATAGGTTACAGCGAACATGTGTTACTTTGGTAATTAGATTTTTTTTTCAAGAAGAAAAAAAAAAAAAACAATAACCAAACTCTTTTTATGTGCAAACAAGGATACACAACCGTGAACTTTTCTCTAAAATACTTGACAAGGCTTCTCCTAATTCAGACTAAGCATTTGGTTGTTTTAAAAAAAAAAAAAAAAAAAAAAAAAAAAGCCATTCCCAGCCAGACCTAGTGGGGAACGCACCCGGGATACGAACACTTGGGAGGCTGAGGCAGCGAGATTGCATGTTTGAGCCCTACCAGGCAACTTGGTGAGATCTTGTCCCAAAATAAAAAGTCTCTTGAGGGAGAGAAGAGCCTGAGTACGAGTCCCAGTACTGCGAAAGAGTAGAAAAGGAGGAAACAGAGATGGAGACGGAGAGGTAAAGCCATTCACAGGCTCAGCCCCCTGCCTCTGCATCCTCTGTAGGTATCTGAGGGCCGGGGAGATAGCTCAGGGACATAAGCGCCTGCCTGGCATGTGTAAGGTCCTAGGTTTCTGAGTTGTACTGTGGAAGCTGCCCTAGGCCGCCCTGAAGCAGGTAGGAGCAGTAGACCTGGGTTAGATACCACGGTCCTAATGACATCAGCAGCTTTCCAGAGGAAAACAACCCACTCCAGGCCCCTAGCTTCCAAAACACAAACAACTGCACGTTTTTTAAAAGAGTCCTGGACATCCTGCAAGCCACTCCCAAGCAATCCAGCCAGTGAATCCCCGGGAGGTGGACTTTTCTCCTAGTATCCTGCATTTTATCTGCTAAGCCGCCTGTGTATCTAGGGTCCTCCAACTCCAAAGCAAGTGAGGCTGTTTAATTACACTAATTGCCACCCCAGGCTGTAAATTTCAATGTTAATGCTTTACCAGGTGATTCATGTGGTAAATTACACACTTGTGATTTCACCAAGATTTACCTTCTAATCCTGAAGTCACTTAAGATACTAACACGCCCACGCCCCCAGAGCTGGCTGCTGGAGGAGGGGAGATAGGCCTGGGACCTCACACAACGCCTCCTCCAATCCCTGTCTCTCCCTGGATGTTTTTCCTTGTCATCTGTCCTTGGGCAGTTCTGACACGCCTTTCCCTGTAGCAGGCTGAGCCCTGCCTGCAATCATATGTCCTGTCCTGGCCACATTGTCAACTCCCAGGGATGGATTACAGGCTACAAAGGTAATCAGGGAGGAAAAAAAATAGACAAAGGATTCAGCCTTCTATCCACTTGTCAGCAGGTGTCTTCCCAGCCCTCTCAGCTCGCTCTACTTTTTCCAGGCAGGGGCCTCCTGATCAGGCTGCTGAAAGTGCTACTTGGGTCATGTTATAGCTCACATACCTTCCACGGCGCGTGCTGGCTGTAGTTGAAAATCTACACTGACTTTCGAAGCCCAGCCTTCCTCTGGTTATCGAGTGCTACATGGCACACTAAACTTCATACAGTAAAATAGCTGCTGTCTCTTGGTCTGAGCTTGGAAGTCACACAGCTTTCCATCTACTGCAGACTGTAAAGATACCCCACAGGCAAGCATCCACCACTTGGTAGGAGGAGTATCGGAGCGTTGATGGTTGTGTTTAAAGCTATATGCCCCCAAATCATCATCTTTCAAACTTAAAGGCAAGGATTGCATTTCAGAAGTGGTTCATCTACTCTAGAATCAAACTACGCCACTACTGTAGAAGTGCACCCCAGATCTGCCCAGCTGTGACTCCACTCTGCATGGGATCCCCCACCTTGTCCCTCCGTGCCATCTGCAGGACCAAATCCTGCTGAGTCCACAGTTCTGTCTCCTCCACGATGATGCGCCTCGCATGCTAGCTATGTCTCAGGCTTGCTGTTTGCACGGTTCTGTGGGGAATTAATCATTCTCTGCTGGTGATAGCTTTTCTAGCCCTGTCTTGCTCTCTGGTTTACATCTTTTAGGGTTTAACTTCTCATGTGGGGATATTCTGTCTCCTCAGATCCCCAGCCAAGTCTTCCTAATTATCACCATCCGTTGGGCACCTACTACGCACCAGCCCCAGTACCGGGTCCCTTGGCCAAGAGGAAGTTACCGATTCTGGTCAAGAAGCTGGAAATGCAGGCAGTGTGCGCCTGTAATCCCTGTACTCAGGAGGCTGAGGCAGGAAGATCATTGTGGGTTTGAGACCAACCTGGGCAACAAAGTGAGCTCAAGGCCAGCTTGAACTGCAGAGCAAAACCCTGTCTCAAAAAGATGGAGGAGGCAGGGAGATGGCGCAGTGGAATAAG
>NW_004524655.1:1648159-1670609 GCF_000260255.1 Octodon degus
AAAAAAAAAAAAAAAAAGAAAGAAAGAAAAGAGAAGAAGCTGGAAATTAGCAACTCAGTTTGCTGATAAAGAACTAAGGTACTTACTGGTGGGCTACCTCTCTTACAGGGCCGAGTCCACAGAGCTCAGAAACAGTGAGGACAAAAGTCAAGTCTGTACCCTGCCCCTGTGAGCCCGGGCCTAAGCTCTCGCCCACGGTTAACTCCTCCGGTGGTTTGAGCTGCATCTCTCCCTCCCCTGACAGCACCCAGGATACTGGAAGAATACTCAGAGAGTAGTGTGTTAATTTCTCTGCTTTGATTTGGTTTGACTGTCTTCACCTGCAGCCGGCATATAACAGTGGACATAAGCTAAGCGTAAAGGAATTTCCTGGGAACAAGTGAAGGAATACCTAATTTCTGTTTTTATTATTATTATTATTATTACTAATTTGTTGATTGGTTGGTTGGTATTGTGGTACTTGTGACTGAACCTAGGGACCCAGGGATTGAACCCTTGGCCCCTGAGTCTGCTTGCAGGCGCTTTAATCCACTGAGCTATTTGGCCAACCCTCAGACAGGGTCTTACTGAGCCAAGTTCCTAAGTTTCCCTGACCAGCTCAAGCTTACAGGTCTCCTGCCTCAGCTTCCCTGAGTGCTGCAATGACAGGCGTGTGCCACTTGCCCAACTGGTCTCTTGGTTCTTGAGCTGCCTTAACTTTGTGGAGAAGCCGTACGGCTCCCCTGGTCTCTCACTGTTCTCCTCTTGAAGGTTAAAGATGCCCACTGTGCTCTGATGGATCATGCCCCCAATAGGTAGACAGGTAGCTACGCTGTGCCCTCATCCTTAGTACTTTTGCAAGTGCCCCTATTGGAACATGGCCTTTCCTGAGGAATCCAGGATGTCTCCGTTGTGTTTTTATCATTGCTCAGACAAAATACCAGCCCCAAAGTTAGAGAAAGAAAGTTTCGACTTACAGTCTGTAGAGGTTTCAGTCCATAGTGGGCTGGGGCCAAGGCACAGCAGAATCCCAGAGGGGTATCAGAGAAGAGAATCGGTTCACAGCAGGCGAAAGGCAGCCAAGCATCCTGCAGCTAGTGGCCACAGCAGCTCCCCACCCCCACTGCCCACCCCCTCTTATCCAGCTTGCCCACCCTGAGGGCCAGTGGCACTCACCCCAGGGCGCAGCAGCCTCAGTCCTAGCCCTGCACCAGGGATCAATCTCTGCGTCACTTGCTTGGTTGCAGCACCACACACTCTGGCTGCAGACACCCCTGAAAGCTCCACCTTTGGCTGCTGAGGCTTTGGGGGACACCTAGACACAAGGCAAGACAAGGCCACAAGGCGAGCTTTAATCCACTGTGAGTAGTGTCCTTGTACAAAGAGGAGACACACAGGAGACTAAGGATTGAGTGACAGCTAAGATAGATCTCAAAATGACACAGCCAAGCACGGGACCAGAAGCTGGCCAAGGCAAGAAGGGAGTCTCCTGGTGGAACTCGGTGGGAAGTGTGGCACTTCTGACACCTTGACTCGCGACTTCTGGTCTCCAAAACCGTGAGGAAATACACACTGTGCTGCAAGCAATCTGGTTTGTGATTCTTTCTCATAGCAGCCAGAGGAAACTGATGCACACTCTGCCCCACTTTATTAGAGGTGTCGTACCACAACTCAAGTCACCTGTGTACTTCTCTAATGATCACTGTAAGCAAAGTGTCAGCCCCCATTTTGGTTCCTATCATAGCCTTGGAGAGCACACAGTAGGTCGTAAAAAAAAAATAGCTCTTGGCTGGCGAGATAGCTCAGCAGACTAAGCACCTGCTTAGGCAAGCGCAGGGACTGGGCTTCGATCCCCGGCACCACATGCCATGCCAGCCCTATCTCCCTGACACGCTGAGCAGGCCACCAAGACCCAGAGTAGTGGCGCATGCCTGTAACCCCAGTGCTGGGGAGGCTGAGACAGGATCACTACGAATCTGAGCTGCGTAGTGAAACCCTGTATAAAACACATTTTTAACAAGATCGCCCTTACTACAATGCCTAAACACAAGATTCCCCCTCATCATCCTGTTAGGATCCGGGTGCCCCTCACCCCTTAGGGAGCCCTCAGGATCACAGAGTCATGGTGGGGCCCATTTGCTCACTGGGCACATGTGAATTTTGCAGGGCCTGGATATCTGCATCTGTGCCATCTTACTGATTTAATCCTGTGTTCCTGGGGTGCCTAGGCATCATCAGAGGCTGCCCAATAAGCTCCTGACCTGTAAGCAATCAACTAATGGGCAGGTGGGCGCAATCAGCCTTCTATCAGAGTCCACCTGCCCAGGCTCCTTTGGAAATCTGAGAACAAAGGTTATCTGCAACGCTGGCCCTCAAAACTCAGGAAATACATCTGAAAGCTTGTGTGTGACTCAAAACTCCTGGCCTCCAACTGAAGCACAAGCGGGCTTGGCCCACAGCCTTCTGGTGTTTGTGGGGTAAGAACTATATTCAGCTACTAACCTTTCTCCTAAATTGCCCATCCAAGAGAAACCATTATTATAATGAAATACCTCGGCCAGGACCAGTCTTGGTTTCAGCTGAAAGGTTTTCTTTCTGACGCCCCCGCTCCCCGACTCTGTCTTCCACTGGGGGAGCTCCCCCCCTCCCCCGTCACATTTGAGAGAACTTCAACGGGTCTTTTTCTGTTTTATTTCATTTGTTTCATTCCCCTGTACAGGGGTCAGCATGCCCTCGTCCTAAAGACTGAAAACCGGAAAAGATGGGGCTGCTTTATGAAAGGGTCCTAGACAGTGATAACATCTCCAAGAGGGCAGAGAGGTGCTCGGCCAGGAGTTCCAGGGGCACTGGGACTAGCACCCAGCCTGGGGTCCACAGCTGAGCCTCCCCGGACCTCCCCAGTGGAACCCTAAACTCAGACATCCTTTTCAGGGGACTTTAAAATTTAAAGAGAGAAAATTCAGTGCTGAATTCCCAAGCCCTGAGACCTCACGTGGGGAGAGGAGGTGTTGAGTGGCTGGAGACCTTGTCAGTGCTGCAGGAATAAAGTGTGGCCTGCCCCACTGCCCAGGACGCCCACCTCCATCCTCCCTTCAGCCTGCTGCCTCCATCCCAGAGATCTCCAACCAGTGGGCTTGGGGCCAAACTGGCCCCAGGATGTGCTTGTTCCAGTCCACCCACATGTGTGCTGCTTTTCTGGTTTTAGGGGTGCTGTTTTGCCCAGCACGTCTCTGCCCTCTCAGAGATGTCATCACTCCAGGATCAAAAAGAAGGTGAAGCATCGCGTGAGCACATGGGCTCCCTGAGAATCCACCTCCCCCGGCGGGGCCTGCGTTTGCACCTGGCCATGGCTGGCTGTGGCAAGAAAGCACCCTTGGCCACTGCTTGTGTCCCTGGCCTGCCAGGCTGCTGTGAGCAGTGTGGTTTGGGACCTTCCTACCTCACCTTTTAGCCAGTAGCAGCACAGCCTTCCTATCTCCTACAGGAACAAAGCAAATATCACCCTGTCCATAAACCCAGGCAGAGCCATCCCGCCTGGACCTCCTGCAGGCGGAGTTTCTTTTGGGTACCCATGTGCTGGCTGGCTGGCTGGCCTGCTGGCTGGCTGGCTGGCCTGCTAGCTGGCTGGCTCCCTTCACCCCTGTGACTCAGCACAAAAGTCTCCTGCTCCAGGAAGCCTTTTGTGATCCTTCCCTCTCCTGCAGGCCGCCCTTTGCAGCTTGTTTCCCTGGCCCCCATGCTGAGAAACTGAAAGTTGTGTTCCTTTGTCTCCCTTCTTGTGAAGGCAGAGGCTGTTTCAGTGGTCTGCGGGCCCAGGCTGAAGCAGGCCACCCGGCAGCTGCGGGGGCGGCGGGGTGGGAAGGCTGCCTCTGTTGTGCGACCAATGGGGTCCAGGCTTAGTTCAGCAGCCCTGGGATTCAGCCCCTGTGTGGAAGGAGAAATGAGTTGGCCCCCAAGTTTACTGGAGGAGATGTTGATGATGGATACAAGACAGGAAGGAGCAGCGGAGGCAGGAGAACTTCTGCGTCTGCATTGACAGAGACAGGACCCCAGGTGGGCAAGGAGAGGACTCCAAGGGGGCAGGGAGAAGGCAGCGGAGGAGGAGGAGGCTGAAGCTGCAGGGCTGCAGAAGTCTCTCCCCAGGGATGGAGGCAGCACAGATAGTGCCCATGGAGGAGCCCAGAGGAGCGCATGGAGGGCTGGCCCAGGGCTAGGTGTGCCCTCTGTGATCCCCGCCGCAGAATCCCAGTCGGTCAGCCGGAGGTCCTCAGCCAGCGCCTTCCCCTGCAATCACGTCTGCGTGGTCCAGTCCCGCAGCTTAAGCCCCCAACAACTCTTAGAAACCCTTGTTAGGATTGCCAGGTTCCCCAGGAGTGAACCCTGCCTAGGACCCCGCTATTAGAAAGATGGACCCACATACAGATAGCAGCTCAGGGTGGATCTGAATTCTGTGCGCAGGGCCACCTGCCCTGGACCTGGCCTACTTCCTTGGGGCAAGGACCGTGAGGGCTGAGGGTGGATGGAGCCCGACCTGCCAGGTCGATTACTGAGGAACCAGACCAGCGGTGTGTGGGGAGCTGACTGCCCTGGGGAAACGAGTCTAGCAGGCACCCACCCACTCACAGCGCTCCGGCCCCCTGCAGCCTGAGGATGGAGACCGCATACAGCAAGCGCGTTTGCATGGGTGTATCCATGGAACACAGATGCTGTTCAAAGCAGCGGCTTCGCGACGATCCCGCTCCCACACTTCCGCTGTCCCTGCCTAACGGAGGGAGCCCCGGGCGGGGGCGGGCTGCCAGCCTGCCGTCGTCTTCTGCTCGCAGGTGGCCCGGGTCGCGCTGCGTGGGTCGGCGCCCTGCGTGCAAAGGCGAGGCCACCGCCACCGCCCGGTCACCGCGCGCAGCAGACTGCGTGGCGCCAGCCACCTGCACCCGGCCGCCGCCCCGTGATAACGGGGGAGGAGGCCCCACCACTTCTGTCCCTGAGCGGTGGCTCTGACTTGACAGTGTCTCTTGGCTGCGTCCCTTTCAGATTTTCTCGGCAACCCCGATGATAGAGAGAGGGAGTCCCCTCCCTCGCCTCCCACACCTGCCTCCCCAGCTCCAGCTCTTCCTGTCTTCTGTTGCAATCTGATAAATTTCCTCCTTTAATTCCTTTTTGTCTCTCTTCCTCTTGTTTTCTGTGTCAGCATTCTTTGTGAGTTTCTTTCTCCTACTACTGACCTCCTCTCTGCCTCTTTGTCTGTTTCTCGGTCTCTCTCTCTCTCTCTCTCTCTCTCTCTCTCTCTCTCTCTCTCTCTCTCTCCCTCTCCCTCTCCCTCTCCCTCTCCCTCTCCCTCCCTCCCTCTTTCCCTCCCTTCCTCCTACATTTCTGTCTTGCTCTTCCTCTCCTTTCTCTTCTCCCTCCATCCTTAATCCCTGCCCTCACTCCCAGACCTCTGATCTGTCACTGGCCTCCTTCCTTCCATCTCCAGACTCTGTCCCTGCTTTCTCCCTCTTTCTCTCCTTTCACCTGTTTCTCCCCATCCCTTTTCCCTGCCCCACCCTTCCCCTGGTCTCAGGGTCCCTGGACCCTGTTGCTTGTTGCCTGCAGCTGCTGGGTCTCCTCCAGTCCAACCAGCCAGAGGGGAACAGCTGGCGCCCTGGGGGCAGGCGAACTCAGCAGGTGTCCTGGCCACCAGGGCCGCTGAGCTCACCTGGCCGCCTCTCCTCTGAGGCCCGGTGTGCACTTCACAAACAGTCATTAAGGCCACCTGGGGGCAGGTCAGGGACTATCACAGCCTGGCTGTTCTGTTATCTTCGTTATTAATACGCACCTCTGTTTTTTAAATGAGTTTAGTGCTGGGGACAGGATCCCGACTGACGCCCAAGAGATTACAGTCCCTCTCAGGGGGTAGCACAGGCCAGAGATGACAGACCGATACAGCAGGAACACGGGATTCCTGCTGCTTCCTTCCAGCAGGCAGGCACGGGCAGGGAGCCTAGAAGCTGCCCTGGAGAGATGGGGACTGACTGCTCAGATGAGGCCTAGCCAGGTCCTTAGCACTGCCCTAGAGGCAAGAAAGGTGTCCAGGAGCCGGAGTCCCCTGCTCTGGGATGAATTCCCAGCAGAGCCATTGACTTTCTTTCTAGTGAAGAATGACCAGTCTGCAGTGTGTGGCTCAGAGGCAGGCGAGAGCATTCTGGGAGCTGAACCTGCTGCAAAGCTGCGGGGCTGAAAATGTGGCACTGACCACCAGGGACTTCGACTCTGGGGACCTCCACATCTGCCAGCCCACGCACACAGCCCAGCCAACCTCTGTGCCCCGCAAGAGGCACAAACAGTCATTAAGGCCACCTTAAAAGGGTTTTCTCTGGCAGCTGTGCAGGCAGCGGCAGTCACAGCTCAAGTTTAGCATTAGAGCACATATCTGCCCAACACAGAATGACAGAACGTGTGTTGTCCTCTGGGACAGTCAGACTGGCAGGGTGAGAGGCGAGACTGATAAACGCAGAGTCCCTTCCTGCCCGCTCTGCCTCCCGCAGAGAAGCACGGGTGTGACAGTCGGCCAGAGCCTCTCGCTGGGGAACTCAGCCGGGCCTTCTTTCTTCCCTGGGAGCCATTCCAAAATAGCTTCCTTGATTTAAAAATTTCCTTGCCCTCTTCAAACCTCTAACCACGCAGTTTCTCTTTCCTGACCTTGTGAATGTTTTACCACAGAAGGGATGTAAGTGCTTTTTTAATTCGACACTTCCCATCCCCAACTGCTGACATTTTTGGTTGTTTTATTTTGTTTCCTTCTTTGGGCCATGGAGGGCGGGGGAGGGTAAGGCTTCCTTTTGTCAAAAGAAAGGGACAAATGTAGTCAAATATCATGACATTTTATTGAAAAAAAAAACAGAATAATTTTTCTTTAAAAAAAAAATGTATTTGATACAAGGTCTTACTATGCAGCTCAGAAACGTAGTGATTCTTCTGTTTCAGCCTCCCAAGTGCTGGGATTGCAGGCGTGTGCCACCCTGCCTGGACTTGGTGGCCGGCTCAGTGCACCTGGCATGGCATGTGGTGCCAGGGATCAAACCCAGGTCCTTGCGCGACCCTAAGCAGGCATTTAGTCCACTGAGCTATCTCACCAGCCCAAACCAGAATATATTCTGCATGTAAAAAGTATTCTTGCAATCTCAATTTGGCAGAACCTCCTAGTCTATTAATGAAAGACAGAAAGATTTAAATTTTCTTCAAAACACTTTTTTTTTTAAAGTTTACTTTTTATTTTTATTATTATTTTGTGGTATCGGGGATTAAATGCAGGACCCTGCGCTTGCCAGGCAAGTGCTTATTCTACTGAGCTATCTCTCCAGATTGTATTTTTATTTTTTAAAGAGAATAAAAAAATAATAGAGAAAACATGAGAAACAATTTCACAACAAGATGATGGGAATTCAACAGTTGTGGTTGTATTGCATACTGTGGTCTTCAAACCAATTGTTTAGATTACCACATATAAGCATGCAAAATTGGTCCAAAAAAAAAAAAAAAAAGAATTTAAGCATTAACTGCTCCATTCAATAGACCCCGTGTACATCAGCAGTGCATTTATTCAAGCTATTCTGTGTATTTGCAGAAATTTTTAAAAGTTATTAAAAGCATCCTTTGCCTTGACTGTCATTGAAAAAGCCCTTCTCTCGGCTTCACTGCAGATTGGGTAGGAAGGAAAAATAAAACCAAAATGTCGATTGTGCGATCAAAATCCTGGGCAGACAGGTGTTGATGACAAGGCTTTCAGCTTCTGTTGGAACATTTTTCTAAGAAACGTGCATCTAAGACAAGCAGCACCTAAGAGAACATTTAGTCTGAGTCCCAGACCCCTTGTTGTCAAAGATCGCAATCTAGCCTGATCATCGAACTGCAGGAGGCGTTTGATGCTTGGTGACCGTCTTAGAGGCAGAAGAAATACAGCTTGCTTGGCAGCGAGGAGGACCGTGGCCAGGAGGATCCCAGCAGGAGTCTGTGCTGGAGAAATCTAGAATCCGATTACACACGGGCCACTGCCTCGCGCTCTGATCTTAGGTAAGTAGGTTTACCACTCACTCGGTGTCCTGTTTTTCTATCTAGGAGATGGGAGTGATAAGGCAGGGCTGTTGGGTCCAGCAAGCAGATAACTTCCAGAACGCCCTTTGAGCTTCTTGGAAATCGCAGTTGAGATATGACTAGGCGCCAGCGCGGTGCAGAGATGTGGCCTGTGGCGGATGGAATGACCCAGGTTCCCTCTGGGTAGATGTGGTCACAGGGCTATAAAACAGAGCTCTTCACCTAGTCCACCTGGTGTCCTCCTGTCATCTCCCTGCCCTCTCCCTCCCTCCAGGGCGTCTCAATCACAGCTATCTCTGCATAGCATCTCTTGTCATTCATACTGTTTCTTGTCATTTGGGTCTCTCCCCTTCTGTTTATGTTACCTCCCACCCCCTACCCTGAAGTGTCTTCTCCTAAAACCTCCTGCTCTCTCTTGACCCAGTAGCTCCTTACAGTAATAATGTCAATAAGAACCAGTAATTACCATTACAGCAGCCTCCGTATTATTGGATAACCCCTGTGCTAAGTGCTTTAAAAGCATAATCTCATTCAACCTTTGCAAAAAACTCTCTGGGGTAGAAACTCTTAGTATCCCCCTTTGACAGATGTTTTTAAGACTCCAAAAACTTCTCCTGACTTATCCCATTAAGATGTAGTTGATGCCAAGGGCTTTCCCTTGTAATGTCCTGGCTGGTTCAGCAGAGCCAGGGGAGGTAGGACCTCCTTGTCCTGGCTTCTTGGACAATCCTGCTCTGGGTCTTCATGGATATGGCCAATGTCTTTCAACCTTCAGTGCGTACTTTGTGAATCTCCCGAGTACTTCAAGAGGGCTTAGACACCTGCAAGAGTGTATTAAGGCAGACCAGCTGCTGTAAAGAAGGAATCTCAGATCTCCATAATTGATCACAATCAAAGTTTGTGTCTCTACTAACTTCAGTAAATTCAGCTCTCCAGAGGGATCTGTCCTGGGTAGTTCTAGGCTTGTGCCCCTAGTAGCCCTCTCTTCATTCTTCTCTGCCCTTGCTTTGCCTTCATTTAGTAAGGGACTGGGAAAAAGGGAGGGTGTCAGGCAGGATAGGAGGTTCCTCCAGGCCAAGCCTGAAGTCGGAGGTATCACTTACACCCCCATCTTGGAGCCCCATGTGAGGCACATGGTCTCACCCAACTCTTGGAGACACTGTGGAAAGTCATGTAGCTTGTCCCCAGCAGAAGAAGGAATAGAATTCTGGGGAACACAGCAGGTTCTGCCACTGGGAGATGGATAGAGCAAAGGGACATTGTCCTTCTGCACTCATTCCCCAAGGAAAAGCACTTACCAGATGGAACACCCCAACTCAGCCTTCAGGGGCCTCTCTAGCCCAAACCATTGGGATTTCCAAGCCCTTGAATGAAAACAGATAAAATATCTATCTGCCTTGGACACTTTCACTCGCTGCTAATAGAACCTCCTTTGATAACACCCCGAACACACACACATTCCCTTTACCCTTTAGACAGGCACTCTTGAGAGGGCACAGGTTTTGAGGAAGGGAGGCCGGCCAAAGGGAGCAGCACTCTCTGTGGTCCTCCAGGACTGGCTGACATATCATCACCTATTTGTGGCAGTCACTGTGCTTATCCTACCCAACAGCCACTTTCTACTTCTTCTATTCATTGTCCATGAATGCCTCGAAAAAAAATTTTTGATTGGTTAAAAGCTAATCATGTGACCCTCTTGCTTTGTTAGTGATTGGCTGAAATGAGAGTAGGTGACTTCTATGAGAACCTTTCTATCTTCTAGGGGCTACTTGGAAAGCTTTTGCTCTCTAAAGAGACACAGTGCCCAGCGGGGGGTACAGCTCCATGGTGGAGTGCTTACCCAGCATGCATGAGGTCCTGGGTTCAAGCCATCCCCAGTATGTCAGGATGCAGTGCACCTTTTTCTGCCTTTTCCCATTGAGTTTGAGAAAGTGACCCTGGAAACAACAGAATAAACGGGCAGATTTTATTCACCTAGAAGGTTGATGAATAAAATCAGAGGAAACTTCTGTCTTCTGTAGTTTGTTCAGCTGTTGAGTTAGCCAGCACTGGAACTAACTCAACTGCATCCCTGAGGCCTCACCCTCCCAAATCTTGGCTTCCTGTTATTTGATGCCAGTAACATTCTAATAGGTGACAGTGTAATTTATCATCCAAACAGAAACACGTTAAGAGCATGTCTTAGCCACTTTTCTCATTGCTGAGACAAAATACTGGACCCACAAGAGTCATGCTTGCAACTTACAAGCGGTGACATTTATTTTGGCTTATGTTTCAGTCCATAGCCACTGATTCTAAGGACAGCGTGACACGGGCGCATGGTAGAGAAGGTCTGCTCATGGCATGGCATACAGGAAGCAAAGAGGTAAGAGGCAGTGGGAAGGGAGAGAGACCCTTCCAGGCTACACCCACTGTGACCCGCCTCCTCTGGCCAAGCCCCACCTCCTAACTGTGAGTCAACAATGAGCCCTAGGAATGCAATCACCTTCCAACAGCTGCAGGACAGCTAAGATTGAACAGAGTGCCAGGATCGTTCCCCCGGCCCAGACAGATGAACAGAGACAGAGTCAAGCACTTTGGGAGATGCATTCACCTCGACCCTCATTTAGCTGTATCTTATGGATGCGCACACTGTATATAAACTTCATTACCATTCAAAGGAAATGATCCAATTTGTCTAAGAACCGGAAGGGAGGTAAAGTCACCAATGGTGTCTAACCTGCGGTGGGCAACTTCTGCACCCTAAGACAATCCTGATACTTTCTGGGAAGCGTTGGCTACTGCACTGCTGCACCTTCGAGTTTAATTACACAGACTCCTGAGAAGAAAAAAGGAATAAAGAAATTCACCTCTGACCCATAGGTTTGTTGTCCATCTCACAGAGTCAGAAATATAAATAGGGAGCAGGAGTTATTGGGAAATCATGAGGAATGATTGGCCTATAAAGTAAATGTTTAAAATTTTTTAAAATGTATTACAGTAAAAGACACATTACTGTGAATCTCCCCAGAGTGCTCTCACTTTGAACACCTTTTCCCATTGCTCTTGCCACTTTCTGCAGCAGTTCTGGGAGTCCTCTTCTGTGAGATTCTTCACGAGATGTGATCAGAGCTACACAAATGCCACCAAGTGGCAGGCACGTGAATACGTGGCCCCGCATCCTCATCTGCCTTCTTCACCAGATCTGGCACCATGTGACTTCTGGCCCTTCCCCAAAGTTACGAGGACCATGAAGACCATGAAAGGTGAATGTTCTGAGTCAACCGAGGACACTAAGCTAGGGCAGCAATCAGAGTCATTTATGAAAGAGGACTTTCTGAAGGGCTTCATGAAGTTGCAAAATGATAGGATAAGGGTTTTGAACTCAGAGAAGTATTCTGAGTGTGATGAATGGCAGCGTGTACTTTCCTGTAGTAAATATTTTAAATGGAAGCATTCAACACCACATACACCACGCCACATGCTTTCCAGTTCATGAAGAGTGATGGAAGCCTGAGACAGGACCCCGTGTGTCATGACTCCTTAGGTTAAAATAAGAGAATGAATACATAGATGAATAAAGACCTGATTAAGATAAACAACCAATGAAAAGTCTAGAATGAATGAATGGTTGTCAGGACAGCAACCAATCAAGAGCACATCTTCCTGAAATGTGGCCTAACAAGGATGAAGCTGAGAGAGCACTGTGCTGATGGAAGTGTTTCACACGTACCACACTCCACTTTGCCACTATTTTCAGTGGCTATACCTTCACACTAGGTAATCCATGCCCCCCCTGTCCTTCATGTCCCAGCAATGTAGTAAGTCCCCAAATAAAGTTAATCACACTCGGAAGACAAAACCTGTTATCATCAGTACCATTACCCTACACTGCCTCTGCCTTCCCACCAAGGTGGATGAGTTAGAAGTCACCAGACCTCTTCATGGTCTCAGGCAGCCTTGTGCCTTTGGAGGCAGCTGGGTTTTGTAAAGAAAGGCAAAGTGAGTACTTAGTCCAAGCCAATCCATTCCAAATGTCTTGGCCACCCCCAAGCCACAGGCAAGTGTTCATGATACAGAACCCCCTTCTAACCTTACCATCCTGCCAAAGATTCTGTGTGTCCCTGACTTGTAGATCTGACAAGTCCTTGGTGCTAGTGGTTACAGGTCAGGGATGTTAGGACAAAACACAGAAGGCCCTTCCCAAAGACGAAAGAATTCTCTGTCCCTAAATGTTCATATTGCTAAGGTAAAGAATCCCTGGTATGGAAAAGAATGTAGGACTTTCTTATCAATATAAATATTTCCTTTATAACTTTATATTTTGTTTTTCATCATGAACTTGGGACAGTTAGTCTGCTTTGTTTTTTATTAAGTTTTTTTTTAATAGTGTGTCTTTTTAAAATTTGTTTCTCACTGGTGACATCAAAATTTGGTCATTTGGGCCAAGGGGATAGCTCGGCGGTCTAAGCCCATGCCTGGCGAGTACAAGGACCCAGGTTCAATCCCTTATACTGCATGCTGTGCTGGCCCTGCGCTAAGCTGGCCACTGAAACCAGGTGTGATGGTGCATGCCTGTAATCCCAGCATCAGAGACAGGAAGATCACTATGAGTCCAAGCTGTAAGACCCTGTACCAAATAAATAAGTAATTTTTAAAAATTTGATCATTTCTCAGACTTTATTGTCTGGTTGTATATTATCCACTTTTCCTGATTTTCCTTGGCTTGACTTGCTCCCCCCACAACCCCCAGTGTTAGGAATTGAACCCAGGGACTCATGTGTGCTAGATGAGCTCTCCGCCCCTGAGTTATACCCTGTCCTAGGCTTGATGTTCTTTCCCTATTGTCCTTTTGTTGAAAGCTATTAGTTATGAATCAACAAGGACCACTTTGTTGATCAAATGACACCTTGACTTAGCTGTCGAAGCCACGCAACACAGGGCAAAGTATTTGAATCATGCATCATGAGCTGTTTTCTATCAGAGCTTTCAGTTCCAATGGCTGGATCCACTCAACTCACTATTTTCATGCAACCCACTGAGGTCCATTGGTGCAAAATGAGACTCACTTTCAAAATACACTGAACATTTTGTTTGTTTGTTTGTTTGTAAGTCACGGAGAGGCCCAAGTTAAAGATGAGATAGGTAAGCAGGTGACAGAAAGAAGACAAAATTAAGAAGTTGGAAGGATCAGAAGGAGGGATGTGGCTTTAAAAAACGCATCAAATGGAAATATAAATGATGATGAAAACATGGCAGACAGAAGACAGCCTGAGACAAAGACAGAGCTCAGGTGCAAAGAGATGGCCATGCGTCGTAATGATGGTGGCCTCCTCAGCGCCCTCCAAGGTGATATCGTCATCCCCACTCTGCTCCTAAGGATGGAGAGGAGGATCAGAAAGGGCAGCTAAGCTGCCCCGAAGTCACAGGGTTACAGTAAACAAATCCTCTGTGTTCCTCTGATCCCAGCAGCCCACGGTTCCACTCAGCCGTATTTCCTCACCAATTACCCTTCACAGGTAGAAACTAGTCTGAGAATCTCACTACAAAGCAGTTTCTCCAACGACCCCCTCAACACACACTTCCTCCCGGAGGAAAACACCCACAGCTAAGAATTCATTGAAGCTGGGAGAAGTCCACGTGAGGAACGTAAATCTCCAGTTTACAAGAACAAGGAAAATTCCCCTCAGGAAAGTGCTGGAGACAACTCAAAAAGGGGGAAGGCGTGGAAGTTAGAACGTGAAGCTAAAAATGGGGTCACGGTGGTTTACAAGAATTGTCACATCCTGGGGGCACCCACATCTGTGGAGATTAATGGCAGGGGAGCTTATTATTTGATTCTGTGGATGTTGCCAAATGCCCAATGGGGTGATGGGGGTGGAGAGGGGGATAAAGTTCCCTTATAGCTGTGTGGGAGCTGCGTACAGGATCTTACAGCTTTGCTCCCGCTTAGGTTTGCCTGCGAACCCCTTCTTCATTCAGCTTGGCAACTCTGACTACCCTAGATGTTGGAGGTCTTGATGCCATAGAGGAACAGCTGCTGCACGGCTCTCGCTGTCTGGTACAAGCAGCATTTGTTAAGCAATAATGACAATGAGGTTCTCTAGCTGTGGGACGTTGCTGCCAAAGAAGATATGGAACTGAGTGGAAGGAGCGTGTCCCACAGTCAAATGTGAAGTAATGATCCCTTCACTGGGTAATTTCTTCAAGTCTTTGCTCTGTGCTTGTCACTTTGTACTTTCTCTCTGTTGGAAAGAGTTAGAGGCATTCTCCAACTGTGTGTGACACTGCAAACATCTTTTGTCCAAGGAAGTTCTTAGAGAATTATGATTCTTCTGTCTGCATGAGGGGTTTAGGATAAAAGAAACTAGAACAAGATAGAACTTGGGTGCACACAGGATCTTAATGGAAGAGAAAGGTGGAGTTTGGGGAAATTTTGTAAAGATAGTGATTCATTTGAATGGTCCCAAAGATGCAGAATTAGTCAAATATGTAATGGTTGCTATGGTTGGTGTGTAGTTGTCCTCCACAAAGCCTCATGCAGTCATGGGGTGGTTTCTAGAGTTTGTGATTAATTCATGATCCAATGCTGGGATTATGGGTGGGAGTGCTTCACCCACCCTGGGCAGGTAGCCTGAATACAATACAAGGCAGAGAGAGAGAGGGTGGCTAGTTGCTGCAGCAGCTGCCCCTCCCTTTGCTCTTTGCTGTTTTTTCTCCTCCATGAACTGCTGCCCTTTCCATGTCCCACTCTGCCTTGGAGCCAGCTGAATATGGACTGAAACTTCAACTAACTGTGAGCGAAGTAAACCTTTCCTCCCTTTATTTCAGGTCTCAGGGATTTTGTCTCAGCAATGAGAAAAGAATAACTGAGACAGTTGTTGGATGTGGAAGGCAAGAATATGCCCCAAGTCATGACTGAGCACCATGAACCTTGGGTTGCATTCAAGAAATAATGAGGAATCAGGTGAAGTTCCAGACTTCAGTGAGTGTCACGTCTGTGCTTCTCTTCCTATCAACACATCCTGTCTGGTTAAAGAAGTTCAGTCTCTGTGGAAATTGCCTGAAATTCTCACCCACTGAGCTGTTTGTTTCTGAATATGGTGATGTTTGAGATTATGCCTCAAAAATTTTGGAGAAATTTGGGTTGTATCCCAAATCTGTTTATTTCTATTGTTTGCTATTTCATTGTTTCTGGATTGGCCTCAGTTTCCTCATCTGTGTAATGGAGATTATTTTTTTAAAAAATCACCTATCTTCTTATACTGAATAAATGTCCTTAAAATATCTCCATTAGGATTATTATTAATTTTGTGCCTTTTCAGAAATGAGTCCTTCCTGTTTGGAAATATGAGTACTTTGCATGATAAATCCCAGCTAACAAAATTCAAGCAACTCTTCACCCACTTCCTTGCAGGCGGTAGGAAATACCTTGCATGGCATAGGACTGAGAACTTGAACCAGACTGTGACTTCGAAGACCTGTGACCTTGGGGAAGTTATTGAACCTCTTGTACCTTCATTTGCTTATCTGCAAATCAGGGATTAAACTGTCCTGACCTCATAGAGTTGTGAAGCATAATTGTCTTAATTATATGTGGCATTTCAGCCACCTGACAATCACAATCTAATGTGCTGTGTACCCGTTTGCTGCTATTATTCAATGGTTTCTTTCTTTCTTTTGTACTTTTGGGAAGGCTCTACAGGGTGTTCAGGGTCTCACTACTAGATTGGATTCATAGTGATTCTCCTGTTTACAGTCTCTCAAGTGCTGGGATTACAGGGGTGCGCCACCACACCCAGACTCAATTGCCATCTCAGCACACCCTAGGGGTGGGGCCAGCATGGCAGGCCTGGGAATGGAACCCCCGGCCCCTGTCAATGGGTTCTGTATCTACAGATTGTCCTCATGACTCAAACTTGAACTCTCTCAAGCTCTCACACCCCGGTGAGCCTAACTGGAGAGGTTACTGATGGCTCTAGCTTAAAGAAGAGGCAAAAGCTTGAATCAGGTACCTACGAGAAGACAATGTCATCATGGCTGATGGAACACAGTCTTCTACTGAAATCGCTGCTCTGTATATCATTCCTAAAGTTGTAAAGAAATCTGCTTAGGAGCAGCACAGCTCTCTCAACTCAGTAGTTTTTGTAAATTGAGCGTTCCATACATATTTTTTCATTCAATCAACATGCACTTATTAAGCACCTACTGTGTACCAGGTATAATGCTACTCTCTGGGATACAGCAGAGAATAAGGGGCTATAAACCTATTCTTATAACTATGGTAATGCAGCGTATCTCTATATGTGTGTATGTGTGTCAGACACTCTATGTGTACGTGTAGATATGTAGATTTGTATACACACAGTGGTTAACTGTTTATCTCCTGTTTCACTTTGCATGGCTTCAGTAATCCATGGCTAACCATGGACCAGAAATATTGAATGAAACATTCCAAAAACATCAATTTATTTGTGGTGCTCTAAGCAGCACAATTAAACCTTGTGCCACCCTACTCCAGTCCTCCCTGCACGTAGGCTGTCCCTCCGTATACAGGATCCGTGCTGTATATCATCCCCACTCCCGGTTAGGAATCATCTCAGTAACTATATCAACTTTCCTGCCAGCACGATGCCTGGACAGTCCAATAGTACCCACAGTTTTTAGGCATCCACTGGGGGATCCTAAAACACATATCCCCTGAGTTCAATAAAGAGACAAAGGGCCAGCCAAATAGTTCAGCAGGGGCCAGGGAGAAGGCTCAGAAGAATAAGCTTTTGCCTGGCAAGCACAAGGGCCTGAGTTCAAGCTCCAGGTGGAAAAAAAAAAAAAAAAATATATATATATATATATATATATCTCAGAGGATTAAAGCACCTGCAAACAGGTAAAGGGGCCAGGGTTTGATCCCCAGCTCTGCCATGCTGGCCCCACCTCTGGGGTGTACTGAGACAGCAATTGAGACTGGGTGTGGTGGCGCCCACCTGTAATCCCAGCTCTTAGGAGTCTTTAAGCAGGCAGATCACTATGAGTCTGATCTAGTAGTGATACCCTGAACACCCTGTAGACCCTTCCCTAAAATACAAAGGGGGGGGGGGGGGGGGGGGGGGGGGGGGGGGAGATAGCCCAGAAGCATAGGTGCCTGCTTGATGAGGGCAGGGTCCTGAGTTTGATTCCCATAAACAGGAGAGAGAGAGAGAGAGAGAGAGAGAGAGAGAGAGAGAGAGAGAGAGAGAGAGAAACATATTAAAAACAGCTTTTATCTTGTTGCAAAAAAAGGAAAGCAATCTGTTGAAATCAGCCAGGCCTTCTGCAAAATATTTTTGCTATGTGCAAAGAAAATACTAATTTTTGAAATCTCAGCCAAATTTTGTAAAGAGTCCTTGAGCACCTACTAAATTCATAGCTTCATGCTGGTTCTTGGTGGTACTACTGGTACTACTGGTGAATGAAAAACTTCCCTTAGAAGCTGGATTATGAGACAAAGATGTGTTCTTCAAATTTCTTGTTTGAAGGAAGTGAGCAGAGGAGGCCTGTGGCTCAGGGGTGGTTCTGCGATCTGCTCGCTGGTCGCCTGAGACCATGCTAATTGCTTAGAGGGCTCCAAGCTGTGGATACGTTAAAGGATGGAACTTGCCCGAGTCTCAGTTTCCTCATCTGTTGATTGTGCATAAAAGAAGCTCCCACCTCACGGCCCTGTTATGGAAACTCCACCAAGCATTGTATGGCCTGAGCCAGGAGCCTGGCACGCATAAATACCCCCAAAGGAGAGCTATTATTACTGCAATTATTTCTGTGATTAACAGAGGAGTGGAAGAGTATCATTTTTAAAAGCACTTTTATTGAATTAGTAAAGTGCTGAACTTAATGAAGACTTTGTTGTGGTTTTATCTCTTTTTCTTCAGTGAAAGAGCTGAGTTTTATTCAGTAGTCAAATAGAGCTTGCTGTCTTCTACTGCATTTTTCTGTTGTAAAAATTGACTATTCCTGAATTTACTTTCCTTTAGCCTGTGACAAATCCTACCTGGAAATTTCTATCTGCACCAAAGGTATTAATTAGGGTGACCAACTGCTCCTTGTTGCAAGGGCCTGAAGGGTTTTCCAGGGCAGGAGACTTTCAATGGTACAACTGGGAGAGAGTAGGGACAAACCTGAAGGGCTGGTCCCTTTGCTGGGCATGCATGGGACAACACAGCACATCGTGTACAAGTCTCCCTGTGTGTGCTCCCGTGAGGGCCTCAGGAAATGAAAGCAGCACTGGATGACACACAGCTATGTCCAGCACACAGGGGACAAGGTCCATGTGACAGAGCCCTAGGGGCACAAGCTCTATTAGCACCCACCCTCATGGCAGGGCCTCAGCCACCATGGCACGGACGTTCTGGTGACTCATCCGCCTTCTAAGCAGCAGAGCTAGAAAGATATCTGAGAGTCCTGAGCCTCCACTTCTGACTACACAGTGCAACCCTAGCTCCTGGTAGCAGGTGTTCCACGGAGCCACTCTGAGAGGATCCGAGGCATGGGGAAAAGGGAAGAATTAGCAATCCTGTATGTAGGAGCAACGTGAGAACTATGGTTTTGCTGTGAGGGTCAATTCTGGCCAGTTCTGGATTCAGATATGGACCCTGCTGCTTTCTAGTGAGCAAACTCTCAACCACTTCTGGTCTTCAGTTTCTTGTCTGGGGAACTGCAGGAGACAGTACGGGATTTCAAAAATGGGCGCCTCCTAACAGAGCTTGCTGCAACTGTATTGATATTATCGTGAGTGGTATTGACATTATCCCAAGTTGAGAACGCCTCATACCTCATCCTTTAAGTAAGTTGTTGAAAATAGCTACCAAATCTCAGATCAGTGCTTCCAAAACCAATAGCAATAACAGAGAAGTTGTAGTGAGTCTGCTTACAGGTTAAAAAAAAAAAAGAAAAGAAAAAGATGTTCAGATGGAATGAATTAACTGCAGATAGAGTTGAATTTTTAAAATATAGTTTTCCCCAACCTTGGAAATTATAACGTTTCTAAATTCTTTTGACCTAGAGCAATCTCTCCCAAAGCATGTTCAGTGAAAGTGTGTATTATATTCTGAAATTTAAAAATAGTGATAAAAGGAGGGATTCACGAATTATACAGGCTTGTGCTAAATAAAATTTGATGGGTTTCTTTGCAGCATGACTTCACTGTATAGATAGATGTTCTGGGCCTCAAAAAGGGAGAGTGTGCTGAGCTTACCCCACTTAACAGAACACGCTGGTCTTGGTTGGTGCAGCACGACTAGTCAACTGGTGGTGGCAGGATGAAGTTGGAAAGTCCCAACCTGGAAGCTATTGTCAAGCCCTTGGCCCCACGCCCTCTCCACCCTCGCCCCGCTGCTGCCTGGCTATGTTGGGCCTGGCACGTTCTTCTTGGGCTCTGAGCTCTTCTGCTTGTCTGCCACATGCTCTGCCTCTGTGTTGAGCTTGGCCTTTACTCCCGGGTGAGCCTCGAAGCTCTGCAATCACCTTCCCAGGAAGCAGAACACCAGATTCTCAACAACCCCGGCACCCTCTCTCTGGGTCTCACGCCTCTTTTCTAGAAAACTGGATTTGTTTTTAAGAGGAGCTATTTAATTTCTCCTAGGAGATAATTGCCAGTTAATAAAGATGATGGGGACACCAGTGACTGTCCGGATGATAAAATCATAAATAGCTTATCTTACTGAGCACAGGCCATGTTCTGATCGCTGCTTCATGCTGTGGAGCAGTGCTGCTATTACAAACAGGGAAACTGAGGTAATTTCCCATGATCACATAGCTAGTAAGTTGCACAATCTGTACCTATATAAATGACCCAATTCAACATTACCAAAAAGAAAAAAAAAAAAGAAAGAACTTAGTCCAAAATTATGTTCTTAACTACATACTGCTGGCTTTCTAAAAGTGCAGTAATTAAACATACAACAAATAGATCTCTCAAAACCCAAAGAGATACCTCTCCAAACACTGACTTGAATTCCTCAAAATGTGCTATAGCTGGGGATAGGGGTAGGGCTCAGCGGCAGTGTTTTTCTACCATGTTCAAAGCCTTGGATTCAATGCCAAGTACTTAAAGAGAGGCAGACATCTTTCTTCCTTTCGTTTTCTTTTCTTCTTTCTCTTCCACTCCCTCATTAAGTTTTTCTCTATCTGCCTATATGTGATGCATTCGAGGCCCAACACAGTAGGGCAGCCGGTGGCCTAATCCTTGCCTGCTCATCTCTACCTCCCGTTGGCATGGGAGACAGAACACACAGCGCCATATTCCTGGCTCATATAACTGGATGTGTGACTTCAACCCATCTCTGCCACTTACATTCTCTTATCCAGGAGCACCTTGTTGTTTTTTCTTGTCTCTATAATGGGGAAACCACCACACCCCATGGGCAAAAACCACTTCCCAAGCTGCACCTTTCAGAGGTGCGCCTCTTTAACTTATTAATAACAGACCCAGGAGGCCTCCACCTACACCCCCACCCCAGCCAAGGGAGATAACGCACCACCCTACTTCCTGCATCAAATTGTCCCCTTGTCACATTGTTGGCGCCACCAAGGTGACTGGCGCCACCGCTGTCTCCCCACAGTGAGGTGGCGGCTTATCATGTGAGGGTGAAGTGATGCGTGTGTCCACACAGGACCAATTGTACGGAGCACTTGCAGGCTTGTAAAAGGTGCCATATAAATCAATTATTAATACTAATCAGAGGGTGATAGCAGCATCAGCAGAAGTGGGCTGGTGGCAGGTGCCACACCCTTTCTAACACAGTCCTCAGGAGCCAGAGAATCTTGAAAAAGTATGAAGAGAGGTGAGGAGAGATGACCTGAGGGTGATAAGAATGAACCTCTTTGCTGCTGGTCCCCCCTGGCCCTTCAGAAGCCTCCGGTTGCAAGCACTGTGCCAGCTAAGGAAAATCCTGGAATCTCAGGGTGCTAAGGCTGTGAGGGCAAAGCCCCCGTGCTGCAACTTAGTCCTAAACGCTTTGCTGAATCCAATCAGAGATACAGTTTACCAGCCTGGGACTGTGGGGAAAACCATGCCCACCAAATAAATTTCTCACTAGCCGATTTGTCACTCCTCCGCCTTAGGAGGAGGCGCTGAGTTTGGTTTATTTTCTTATGCTACTTCCTGTTCCCCTCCTGGGACCTACACTGTGAGCAAGGGATGAAAAACAAACCCCAGCTTCTTCCTGTAGTGGATGTGACGCAGGGTTCTCATGTGTATCCTTGGGCATTCCAGGACCCTGGTCTGGTTCAGGTGTCTCTGCGGGTGGTACAAAAGTCATGCAAATGAACAAAACAAATAAAATAAACATGATGTGTCCCATGGCATGAAAATTACTGGGGTCATGGTGTCCATATTCAAAATGGACAGTGATTAGTATTACTATTCCAGAGGTTGGCATCGTTGTCCAAGGGGAAAAATGATAATAGCAATGAATAGTTGTCTAGCACGAATTTTCTGAGGTATTGCAGTACCAGGAATGATGTGTATAGGAGTGGGAATGGAGTTCAAGAAAAATCAAGGGGAGGAGACCCAGGAGTCATGGTGCGGAGAGGGCCCAAGGTAAGCCATCATGACCTAGAGAACAGACACTACTCCAAAAAGAATACCTCAGACAGGGAGCAGAGGGCAGGAAAAGCAGCACAAAAGGAGGTCATGGCTCCCCCACAGAGGAAGTCCACATTCCAATCCCTGGATTCTCTGGAACCTTGGAATGCATCTGTTATCTTACCTAGTAAAACGGCCTTTGTAGATAAGATCAAGTTAAAGATCTGGAGGTAAAGATGTGGTCCTGGCTTGTTTGGGTGGCCCAGTATCATCACAAAGGGTTTCACTGGAGGAAGTTGGGAGGGCCAGTCAGAAAGAGCTGTGAAGAGGTGCAGGGTAAGTTAGGGTAATGCAATGCTTGGTTTTGAAGAATGGAAAAAGGCCCTGGGCCAAGCAAGTGGAATGGCTTCCAGTGGATGGAAAAAGGCAAGGAAATGCCTCTTTACCTGGGCTGCCGGGAAGCAGGTAGTCCTAGCAACACCTTGAGTTCAAGAAAAATCAAGGGGAGGAGAGCTCCTGACTCCAGGACTACAGCTGGGTAAGTCTGTTATTTCCAGCATCTGCCTCTAAGGCAACTCATTAAGGCAGCAATGAAAATCAATATGGCGGGTAAGGCAAGTCATCCCCCAGTCTCCACCCTCTGGGGCACAGTGCCACTGTGAACAACCTGTCAAGGAGCTGGGGACAGTTGTAGAGTGTCCTGTGTAAGTTAGTTCTAATGTTCAACCACTGAAGTTTGGGAAGCAATGGGTTAAAATTGATCAAAATAACCCACATGTGGAGGCTTGGGAGATGGCTCAGTGGAATAAGCACTTCCTTGGCAAGCTCAAGGGCCTGAGTTCAATTCCCAGTTCTGCCAAAAAA
>NW_004524655.1:1670709-1706341 GCF_000260255.1 Octodon degus
AAAAAAAAAAAAAAAAAAAAAAAAAAAAAAAAAAAAAAAAAACACCAATAACCCACATGTATTAATTCACTCAAAAAAATATCCTTACATATCACCCGTGGGGCCTGTTTTTGCCTTGTCCTAGCCATGAATGAGCTGCACCAGTGGCTGCTCTCTCGAATGTGACAGCCATGGAGAGGCTCTGAGGGGACAGCCACAGAGCTAGTGTGCACTTGTTGCTGTGGACAATGAGGAGATTGATGACAACTACAGAGATGGCCCCCAAAGATGTCCACACTGCAATCCCTGGACCCCCTGGGGCTGTGGAATGAGTATGTTACCTGCTTGGAGAGTCAGTTGAACCAGCGAGAGCCTCTGGTGCTTTCATGGACAAGCCCAAGAAAGAACCGGAGCATTTACAGCCAAGGAACAGCACCGCAGCCACGTGCTGCCAGTGAGAGCCCAGAGAGGTTGGCAGAGGAAATCAAGGAAGGAGTTAGGGACAGGCCACGTAAGGCTGCGAAGCCGCTACGAGGAGTAGGGTCTTAGTGTACTGAATGGGAAGCCCCTGGAGCATTTTCTATAGGACTGAATGATCCTTTAGATAATTTTCTAAAAAGAGATACACTTATCATAGAATACTAACACTGCACTTGGGTGCATCACTCAGTCCTTCCTTGAGAGGAGCTGAAGTGGACCAGGAACTGACTCCATGCAAGTCAGCATCTTTGGCCAGGCAAGCTGCGGCAAGACATGGGGTGAGGACTATGGTTGGGGGCAGCGTTGCTCATGTAGCATGATCTAAGAACCCTACTGGGGACTGAACCCAAGGCCGCTGACTGAGCTACATCCTCAGCCCATTTTTTGCCCAGGCTGCACTCCACTTGGGATCCTCCTGCTTCAGCCTTCCAGGGTGCAGGGATCACAGGCCTGTGGCATCAGTTGTTTTTTCTCCACCATTGTCCCTCATCCGGGAGGCCTAAGTATAAAGCTCAGAGGCTGGAGGAGGCCAAGACTCTTGCTCCAGATCCCACAGCTGTTAAGTGACAGAGTCAGGGTTCAGAGCTTGTCCTCTGCCTCCCCACTGTGAAGCCTTCTGTGACCCCAGGTATTTTCCCCCAAGATATTAGTCACAGCTGTCTTTGATGCCTGGGCTGGGCTGGCAATGCCGGCTTAGCTCGTGGCATTTCTCTGGGGCCTTTATCTTTATTAACTGTGAATTTATCTCCCTAGAGATAGGCTCTGGGGGCAGTGCTCCCCGCCCACACCTGGGCAAGTCTTACCTGCTCCAACCAGGTCAGCGGGCAACTGGGAGCCTGTGAATTGCCTTCTTCCTCTTTTAGCCCCCTCCCTGAGGTGCACTGTAAACACCACCACCGGACCAAAGGTAAGGGAGGCCAAAGCCAGTGAGTGTTAACCCTAAAGCCCTCCGAGAAGGCCAGGGCACGTCACAGTGCCATACACGAAGCATTGTTCTCTATGGTCTTCAAGGACAACTCAAGGTGAAGGGCCAGCTAGTGGGCACGAGAGGTCACAAGGCATCGCTGGAGCAGCTAGAGCTGAGTGGTGCTATCTAGGCAGTCAGAGTGTGTCCTTCTAACATGGGAAAGGTTTGGACAGGGTCACCTGGGGTCTAGGCCGTTCAGTGAATTCATGAGAGGCAGCGTGGGCTCCAAGAAGGAACATCAAAGGGCTTGCCGCACCTGCTCTGTATTGCAGGCAACAGCTCATTCTGGGGCCCGGGATATATAAGCCCGTTTCCCCCACATCCCACTGAAGTTCCACCACCCTCAGAGTGGACCTAGAGGCAGCACAGTCCAATGGCTCGAGTGAACTCCCTTTGGCCACGCTGCTGAAGGTCATCTCCACACACCAGGGGGCTCCTCGCTGTGATTCATCACTTTCTCCCAGGCTGTGGTTCCTAAAGCTTCTCCCATCTGCTGCGGAAGATTCAAAAGGCCTCATGGGTGGTGATTCCTAACGGGCAGAGCCAGTTCCAGTTCTGTAAGAAGGTCTGGGTCTGGCTCCCTCACTTCGCTTCCCTCTCATGCAATCTCCTGAATGCCTTCCATGCACCAGACGCCAGGCCGTGAGCCGGGAGACCCTGCAGTCCTCCACACGTACCTGCCCAGCTTTCTGACATTCCCTGTGGGGTAGAAGAGCACCCAGGAAACCATAGTGTGCTGTGACAAACTGTGTGACGGCAGAGAGCACAGGTAGGGCTTGTGCAGGCCCCATGTGGCCTCATTTTGGCTGCACAGGAAGTACCCATCCAATCCTCTGCCCTTCAGGGTCAGCAAATAGTTGGAAAGACACACACAAAACATTCATTATTAATTGAATCCAATGTATACGGTCAAGCTGCTAGTCTGATTCCTAGAACACATTCCACAGCCAGTTATTAAGTATATTCGGACTTTTCCCTTTGGGGGATGAGCCACCTGGTCGTGTCTCTATGGTATAAGAGTCCACACGTGAAATGTTTTAAAAAGATTGGCTTGTCGAATGCTCTGATGTAGAAACTCACATAAGCAAAGAAAAACAGGCAAGGCAAGTGTCCAAGGGTTCAGCGTTGAGAAACTAGTTCTTCCTCAAAATAAGGTTAAATTCCTTTGTAGGAGGCTGAAGCAGGAAGATTGCAAGTTCAAGCCCAAACCGGGCAATCTGGCAAGACCCGATCTAAAAAAAAAAATTTGTAGTGGCCTAGAGTTATAGTTATAGCTCAACGCAAAGGCCCTGGGTTCAATTTCCAATATTGAAGAAAAATTTGAAAAAGATGGTAACCTCCCTAAGGTCAAAGACAGAGAAAACAGAACACACACAATTCAAAACCAGAGCCTAATGCTCAGAATCATTGTACACGTATATTCATGCTTGAAGATGATCCTGATAGGATCTGTAATACAATTGAAACCTCCTACAGGGCCATTCACAGAGTGGTCCAATAGCTACTAAGTGATGATGGAAGGGCTTTCGTTGGTGTGCAGAAGAAATGTTTCTAATTCAATGCCATAGGCAGAATACAAAATAAGATTTTGCAATTTTGACTAGGTTTTGAAATACAATAATAAGGAAAGACAATACACTGTCCATGAGAGCTCCGTCTGGGTAGTGGTTGTAGTGTATTGGTTAACAAATGGGATTTGGGGACAGAAATCTTTAGATCAAATCTCAGCTTTGGCACTTCCTTTTTTAGTTTCTTTGGGAAATTTAATATTCTCTCCCAACCTTTCTTTCCCCTTCTGAAAACATAGGACTCTGTCTCAGTTACTTTTCTCTTGTTGCTGGGACAAAATACTCAACACAGAAAATCAAGGAAAGAAAGGTTTATTTAGCTCAGTTTGTAGACGTTTCTGCCCGTACTCAGCTGGCTCCAAGGCAGAGCGGCACATGGCAGAGGGCACCAGTTCATGGCAGAGGTAAACATCAAAAGGCAAAAGGAGGAGCAGCACCTGAGGCAGCTAACAGGACTCTCTCCCCTCCCCATGTTGTAGTCAGGCTACCCACCCCACGCAGGTGGAGCACTCACACCCATAATCCCGGCATTGGTTCATGAATTCATCACACAGTCTAGAAGCCGCCCCATGACTGCATGAGGCTTTGGGGGGACACCTAGATGCAAACCATAACAGACTCATAACATTATCTGCCTCATAAGGCTACTGTAAGCTTTAGAACTAATGCAAGCAAGGAATTCACAATAAATGATTAATAGATAAAAGTTACTATATACACCTATATATAATACAGTAATGTGGGTATGTAACTTAATGTTTTCCACAATTTAAATAGCCAATATACTCTATCAAAAAGTGACTGACATTAAGCATTTTTTAAAATTTTGAATTAAGAACAAGATGTCAGATTGGAACCCCCTTTAAATAGGGTGGTCCCATGGAAAGCAATGGAACGGGCTTGGTGGGGGTTGTGGGGTTAATAACGCTCAGTAAGCTTTTTTTTTTTTTGGTAGAACCAGGGACTGAACTCAGACCCTTGCCGCTTGCCAAGGAAGCGCTTATTCCACTGAGCCATCTCCCCAGCCCCCGCTCAGTAAGCTTTAACTGCAGAAAGATATCATAGCTGACCTAAGAAACAGATGTCCATAAATTGGGAGAGAGGGCTTGAAGCTCTGTCCTAAGACTATAAAGCAAGGTCATGGGCTTAAAAAGGCGAAGACAACAATTTTCACTGTCCGTGGAAGTTCCACTTAGGAACAAGTAACAAAGCACGCCAGGAACCAACACTTAGAATAAAAAGGTCTAAGTACCAGGAGTTTTAGGCTCCCCTTGGCCTTTACACTATTTGCTTTTATAGAAAACAAACAGGGAGAAAAGTGGTTGTCTATTAGGAGCTTGGTAAACAGACAGAGCTTTGAGGAATAACTGTCACATGAGCTTGTCCTGATTTCCTCAGTCCTCCGGTCCTGGACAGGTGGATGGCCATGGGCCACCTGCAGACGGAGTGCCAGCTTCACATGGGGAAGTTCACTGTCTGCCACCCAATTGTTGTAGGTGTCTATAATCCCCAATATTTTCAGAGACTTATCTTGCATCTTTAAGCTTGGATGGGGCGTGATATTTGAAATGACAGATCATGAAGCACACCAAAGAAACACGTAGCTGCCTTTCTTATGCTGGCCCTGCTTACTGCTGTATGTCCAGAAGACAGCAGGTGCAGAATAAATGAATCTATCCATCAATAAATTTGGATGTAAACATGAGCCACATAAGACCTGGGGCATGCCAGGCACCCAGGTTTCACTGAAATTTCAACTACACGTAAAAGTCAGCCTCTCCGAGCACCAGTTCCCTAAAGATATTTGTTAATGCTGCCATGTTTGAAGTTTTCTATTCAGAAAGGCTGCAGAGTTGGAAGTCCCGGGGAGGACAATCCATCCAACGTCAGAGGCGAGGAAGGACCAACAGGTTGGAACGCTACAGAGTAAATATTTAAACATGGGAAGTTCGATAGCTGTTAAATAGGTTCAGTAACAGGCTCGTTTCTAAAAATCAATACTCTTCCTACGAGTAATGCACTAGGCTTCAATAGAAGTGAGGAAACCGAGTCGAAGTCATTGTTGAATCAGGAGTCAGTGGGAGCCAGTGTGTCAGATGAGTCCTCCCCAACTGGTAGCAAAACCTGGCCCTGCAGTTCTCTCTCGTGGTGTTTCCAGGAAGCTAAGCTGGTGGGGGTCAGAGACTTGATCTACGCAGGGCAGAAGGTGAAGAGTGGTCAGGACGCAGCGCGGGGGGACGGCACTCACCTCCCATGTGTGAGACCCTGGATTCGATCCCCAGAACTGCACAGCAAATGAGGGAATAGGTAATCCATGGCTTTTCTCTAGGATTATTTCTAAGGTGACTGCAGGAAAAAGGCGTGGAGGAAGGAAGGTAGGAGGTGCCATCGTCACTGTCCTCATCTCCCCAAAGTCTTTGCCATTTCCAGCCGGCAGTGAGACTTACAGTTCTAGATCAGGCACATAGCCTCAGGCTGGGACGTCATCCGGCTGCTTATGAGCATGAAGGCGGCAGCAGCTTTGATTTGTGTTCGCCCCGCTGCTGACAGCTGGGAGCCAGCCTGCTCTATGTGCCCCCAGGAGGCAGTGTCCAGGGAGAACCGCTCAGCATAAGTCCTGGGCTGGCCGCTTCCCCTCCGTCTCCCCCAGAGTCCACCCCATGCTCCAGGGCCACCCCCCAAATAAGTTCTTTCCTCCAAAACCTTGTCTCAGGTTGAGATGTCACTCCTAGAGACATCCCCAAAAGACTCCAGGGCCTGTCTCTCTTTTTAAAACTGTGTTTTGGGGATGGGTTAATTGAAAATGTGGAGTTCCTAGAGGCACCAGGGCATCCTGAAACCTAGGAGCCAGGCAGCTGGGTCCAGGAGTATGCATCCCTCCCCAGGAGCTGTCATGGAGGTGCTGCCCGGCTCCGAGCCTCAGTCCCCTTATATAACAGGATCTCAGTACTTGTCATTGATTGCGTACCAGAAGTGGACCTAGTACCAATGGGGAAAAAAAAAATGAGGAGCATCAGGACAAAATTTGGGCATCAAAATCTGAGCACCGCATTTGATGAGAGTTGAAGCAGTAGAGGACCGAGGTGTGACTGGGTATGGAGCCCGATACAAAGCGATGCATTCTTGAGTTTTGGGGTTCACTGATGAGAAAATACGTGTAAAGGGTTCATGACCGTGGCTGCCCTGAGAATACCAGAGGCACAGACATTAGCGGTGGGAGTAAAAGTATTTAAAAAGGAGAGGTGAGAGAGAAGGACAGAGGGCGAGGGGGATTATATCTACATAGACTATTTCCTAAATCAAGTTTAAAATTTGATAAATATCCTTCGTATTTAGAATTAGGCAAGTTGAGCTTCCCATGGGTTGTTTTATTGACACGCAGAAGTGTACGCCTCTGCTACGAAGAAACTGAGTCATTCACAGGAAGGTAGATGCACCTGGAAGCTGGAAGCCGAAGTGAGAGAAGTCACACACACACACACACACACACACACACACACACACACACACACACAGGCTTAAATATCGCACGGCATCCCTAATGTGAGAAAACCATACTATAAATAAAAAAGCACCATGAAAGAGAGAGAGAGCAGGAAGAAGGGAGATGGAGCTTTCTCAAGTGGAAAGTAGATCGCGAGACGGAGGGGAGAGGAGGGAGGGGAGTGAGAGGGGATGAAGGAGTAACTGAGATACCAGGCGCACACGCAGCTCCACATAAGGGGTGCAAAGCATGCGCAGCTCCACGTGGCGTACAAACACCACGTACTGCAAACACGTACTAATAAAAAATTGTTTCTTGGAATTTTTTTCATATAGAAAGAAGACTAAAATAAGTTAAAAAGCAACAACAATAACAAGCAAGAGAAAATGGCTAGAAATAAATATTTTCAAGGCGAGGGATAGCAGAAGTTCAACTGAAACAGCATAAATAGAAGGTGGGGGCGTGGCGAGAGGGAAAGGAGGGGCGCATTCGCTCCGATAGTTTTGCCTCCTGGGCAGACTTAAGAAACCCAAGTCAGGCCCAGATTCGGCTCAGCAGCCTGGTAAAGAGGTAAGTTTTGAGAAGCAGGACATGATGGCAGTGGTCGTCGACTTCCATCTGCCAGTTATTCAGCAATTCAAGTATTTGTTCATTCGCCACCTCACTTTATAGCATCTGTGCCCCACGTGCAAGAGTGACACGACACCAGTAGCTGCAGAGCACACCCTTTACTCCTCACTAGGTATTGAGTATGGTTTTGGTTTTGTTTTGTTTGTTTCTGGGGTACTACGGTCTGAACTCTTTGTACTGAGCTGTGTGTTTAGTCCCATTTTTTTAAAATATTGAGACAGGTTTTTTCTAAGCTGCTCCAAGGGAGCTCCAAACTGCAATCCTCCTGCCTCAGCCTCCCAGAGTTCGGAGATTACACGTGTGCCACTGCCGTACCTGACTCCACAGACAGCGTCCAGTCCTTTGCTATTACCGATGTGGGCACAGAAAACCTAGAGGGGAACTGTTATATTCACTGAGGGGCTGAGAAGACCCAAGTCCGGGTGATTCTGTGAGGGGTTCAAGATCACAACGCAAAAGTGGGAGAAAGGGGCTGTGAGCGCGGGCCTGCCGGGCCCAGAGCTTCATCCTGACCCATGGCGCCCGGGTGCTCCAGGTCCCTGGCAGAGCAGAAGCATCAGTCCTGTTCTACCTCCGCCCAGCCGCAAGGGCGCACTCACCCTACGCAGCTGTTGCCCAGTGCTAAGCTCTGGGAGGAAACCTCTGAATCCTCCTGAACACAACTCTCCACAAGCCATTATCCAACTGCTGGAGCTGGCGTGGGTGACAATGTCACTTGCACAGCTAAGCCAGTGGGGACTCTGACTTCAAGTAACAGAAGCAGAATGGATGTCACTCACAGATATGAAAGAACTCGGAGGCTCAAGAGGAACCTGTTCAGGAGCCAGGAATTTCCTGGGGGCCTGAGTGTGAGAAGCTCCACTAAGCTGAAAGGTTTGTCTGGATGTCCCAACTTAAGTCAGTGTGCTCTAAGCATAGCTTTTCTCCTATTCTTGGGCCTTTGTGCTCAAGATTTCTATTCCCAACCGAATGTCTAACACATTGGCATAAAGCATTTGCCTGCTGCAACTACACAGAGGGAATTAAGTGTCTGCAAAGGAACCTGTAAAGGTTCCTGCAAAGGAACCTGAGCATCTGTATTACCAGGGAAAGAATTCTCAAGAGTCCCAAACAGCTCCACTGCCAACTGGATGGCTGAGCTGGGCACTCAAGGAACCCAGCCCCAGAGTCCTAACAAAGGTGCAGATTGTTCATCGGTTAACTGGCTAGACTGCAGGCCTTCTCTAAAAGTTCTACTGATAAGGATACATTGAGCCTGGGTGTTTTTCACCTGGGGAACTAACTCATCAACCAGAGAAAGAGCTGGCAACCTCCAGGATGGGCCTTTGAAAGCCTCTGATGAAATCAGCCCCTTGATTAACGCAATTAGCACCATTAGGAAAGGAAGTTGTTAACCTAAATCAATTATCCATGGACATCTATCACGCTAAGTGTTCCTCTTTGTCTTGGGCATATTGCACTGTTTGGTGTTTCAGTGGTGATGACCATTAAAAATAAATGATTATTGTTGATTTTCTATTGATATAGCTATTAATGTATCAGTGCCTGTGCGTATAGGCCGCTTACGTGTAGTGTACAGAAAATAGATGTACTAACAATAGGAAGTAAGTATTGACTCCCGTTGCTCAACTCAGGAGGTAAATATTGACCAATGAAAAGCAGCTACTGGCCTATGATGAGCTAAAAGGCCAACTGTTCATATCAGCTCGATTTTTCTTTAATTACTTATATCATTTATCTTCTGCAGGGCAAGGGTGCATTTCTTCATCTGTGCTTCCATGTCTAATTCTGCCTTCTCAGTCATGATACCAAAGTGCTCTCTGCCCATCAGTTTGGAAACTCTTTCTCCTCCTGCCTCCTCTAAGTACTTCTCCCACTTTGTCTTAGCAAACCTTAAACCTTTTGTGTCTGTTTCTCACAATAACCCTGACACCCTTTTCTTACACCCATCCCCAAAGGTTCATACAACAGTCCCCATCATAAGTCACATTTCCAGTGTTCTTTCTGTACTCTGCCAAAAAGAAGGATAAACTTGAATGTTCTATGGGGCCATGGAAGACTCCATAAAGTTAAGTGAAAAAAACTCAGGCCCACAGGCTTGGGTCCCCCTTCTGTCCCTCTCTTGGACAGAAGGTTTCTTTTCCCCAATAAGTATACTGCTGTTAACCTCAGAGAGAGAGGGAGAGAGAGGGAGAGGGAGAGGGAGAGGGAGAGGGAGGGAGAGAGAGAGAGAGAGAGAGAGAGAGAGAGAGAGAGAGAGAGAGAGGCTAAGTGAAAGTAAGAGAGAAAAATGAAACCTAGGCAAAAGGGAACAGGGAGGCAGAGCTTCCAGTGGGAAGAGGACCACAGGACGAGAGAGGAGAGCTGGCAGGAGGGGTGTGCCAAGAATTAAGATGTGCCCATGCGCAGACCAACTCCTCACAACGATTCTCACCATTATGTACTGCAAACATGTACTAATAAAAAAAATAAAACTAAAGAGAAACATATGGTACTTCTTCTACTGCCAGCCGTTTGCATACACCTCCAATGATTAGCTCCAATGTTGTAGTTCCATTGGTTAACACAGGAAATCACAACACTTAGGGCATATGCACCAGATATTGTTTTAAGAACTCCCCATGTACAAACTAATGGAAACTCCCAACTAGTTATGAAGGTGACATTATCAGGGCTCTTTTACTGGTGAGGAAATTGAGAACGAGCACATGCAAATTGTAATGCCCAGCTGCTTCCTAATGCTTACTAATTCAGACGATAGCGTTTTCCCCAGTTGTCTGTGCTTCTCTTCTGTGTATGTATTTACTTAAAGTAAATACATGTTTTATAGCAGGAGTCAGGTTTCAGGAATAGATTTTGTTCTCAGGGACATTTCCGTGTGTGTGTGTGTGTGTGTGTGCGCGCGCGCGCGCCCACGCGCGCGCGCGTGCATTTGTGTGCGCATGTCCGTCCCTCATCTCCAGAAGGAAATGAGCAGGCAAGTTCAGACAATCTGCTAAGCTTTACGCAGCCAGTATGTTAAGCCAGGCACGCAAGGCAGACTCTGTCCCCGAACTTTCCTCTTTTAGAACACGATAGAGTGGGGAAAGCGCAGCCTTTGAAGAGACGTGGAACTTTAAAGGTTTTCACTTTGGGAAGGAAACACGGGATTTCTCCACTGTAGCGGTGGCGTCTGGAAAGAACCCTGCAGGAAGAGAGACAACACAGTGCTTTATGCTCCCGTGGGGGCCTGGCATCTGACTGCAAAATCCAGAAATACCTGCTTGATCTTGATCGATTGGAGTGACTGGATTTAACAGACCAGGGCAGCCTGGGGGGGGGGGTGCAGGGAGGGCATGTGGAGGGCAATCCAGGGAGAACAAAGGTGAAGGAAGGCACAAGTGAGAGAGAAGGGGCAATTGTTCCAAGCCTCCTGCCCGGCAGTCCCCACGAAGGTCAGGTCCCTATGGAGCCATCCAAAGGAGACTTTAACATGGCAAACCAGAGAGGCAAGCTGGGCTTCCCCTGAGAGTTGAACTGTCAAGAAGTTCTTTCAAAGCACCTTAAATTTTCTGCTAAGACAACATTTCTTTCGCTGATTAATTAAAACTGGATGTCAGCAAGACTTTAAATTCATCAAGAGAGGTGTGTGCTTCTGGGCAGGTTTTGATCTTGGGGTGAAGCACTTCAGGCTTCAAAAACCCTGGAGGGGGGACATAGGAGAAGATGGTAGGCAGGGAGGAGAGGGACTCCGAGAAAGTCCAGCTAAGAAAAGGAAGGGGCACTGTGTGGAGATGTGGACCAAGGGCCAATTTAGCCTTTCCATTCATGTGGTTTACATTGCAGTTCCCTGGAAGATTGAATGTCGAAACCAAGAATGCCACCTCCTTTTTGGTCATTGTGCCCATAAAAAGGTCTTGAAAGATGAGGGCTGCACCCACTGACGAGCACCCAGCTCACCGTGTGCTTCCTTCAGATCCTGAACCATCAGCTGGGCCCTGGGTGTAGCAATGAATAAGACAGGCAGCATCCCTGCCTTTGTAGAGCTGAGACTTGGGGCAAGAGACAGGAAACACGGAAACAGGATATAAGGGATCATGACAAATGCTACCTCATATATACCCCGTGCTCGTGGTCACAGTGAGATGAGTAAAAGAGATTGGGGATGGAGGAAGAGACCAGGCAGATGCCACCGGCAGCTCCCACAAAAGGGACCTCGTTTGAGTTCGTAAGTTGTATGGTAGGCACAGAGCAGCTACCTTACCTCTGGGCTTATGGCACCTTTGTAGATGATGTATCTATTCCTTTAGATGTGTTCAATAATGAATGTCTCCAACACAGCACACAACCTTGGCTGCTACTGGATAGGGTGGTGCAGAGAAGCCTCTGTGGGGAGGTGCCAAGGATATGAATGCGAGCTGCTCCTAGGGAAAGAGCTTGCAGGGAGGAGAAGCAGGAGGTAGGAAGACCCTAAATACAGTTTGCAAAACAGCAACAGGAGTAGTCATTGGGACAATGTGCCTTATGTTTTTCCCTTGCTGTTCAAGGTCCCTACAGGCGAGAAGTCATTAGTTCATGCGTTCACATACTCATTAGAGCCACCCCTCCTCATCCATGGAGGACAAGTTCCAGGACCCCAGAGGATTTCTGAAGCCCTAGATTGAGCTGAATTCTATTGGTATCTTTTCTATGCTCACACTCCTGGGATACAGTTTAATGTATACATTAGAAACAACCATCGGGCTCAGGATCTTTATGCTTTGAGGATATTATTAAGGAAAAGGAGGGTCACGGGAGCCCAGCTGTATATAACCCAGCACCCCCACTCCAACATGTGCAGAAGAATTGGAAACAGGTCCTCAAAGTGCTTGGACTCGAATGCTCAGCTCAAGGCGATGCACAGCAGCATAGGTGAAAACAGCTTCCCTGCCCACCAGAGGATGAGTGGAAAAGCAAAATGTGCTCCATTCATACCGTGGAATATTATTCACTCGTAAAAAGAAGTGAAGGGCTGGTGCACGCTACAACATGAATGAACCTGGAGAACCTATTAGGTAAAAAGGATGCCAAAGAACATATATTATTTGATTCCATTTTTATAAGATGTCCAGGATGAGCAAATCAAAGAGACAGAAAAAGAGTGGTAGTTGCCAAGTATGAGGGATGATAGAGTGACTGATTAGTGGCTAGGAGATTTTCTTTAGAAATCATGATAATGTTTTGGAATTGGATGGAGGTAGTGGTGGTACAACATGGTGAGTGTAGTAAATTCCACCAAAATCGTGGAATGTAACTGTAAAATGGTTAATTTATGGAATGCGAAATGTGCAGTAACTTGTAAGAGTCAGCGTGTTGGGCTACCACAACCGCCTCGGACTTTCTTTAGGTACTGCAGATGCTGTTAAATAATTCCCGAGAAGCTCTGGGAAGCAATGGCGAGGTAGGTCCAAGCGTTTCACGTGCATGTTAGATGTAACTTTTGCGAACACCCACCGGACTCCCCATTTCCTGTGGGTATCTTATGCAGCTAAAGGTCTGGAGCCCAGAGACAACGAAGTTTCACAATGCCTTTCCTCAACGCCCTTTGAGCACAGCTGTATATTACAGCCTTTTGGTGAAACCCTTGAATTGGTTTCCGAGTCAAAGCCCCTCGGAAACATAAAGACGTGCAGAGCAAATGATGGATGTTGGCTCGCACACCAATCCTACAGCTCAGTCCTTGCAACTGAGAACCTGGGAAAAAGATCAGCCTCCTGCCATCCACAGGGCCACATAAAAGCCAGCCTGTCTGTGAAAAGACTCTGACATGCACCCCCGGCCCTCGCATCCTACTCTCTCTGCCCTTTGATAAAGCCAGACTTGCTTATATGGATGTGTGGCGAGGGAATAGGGAACACCTGCTAAGCGAATAAGGAGAGTCTACTGAGAGAAGGGGACGAGCCTGGACACGAGCGCTGTCCACTGTACATCATCAGCATGGCCGGCACAGGATGAATTATTTCTTCCCAATTCGGCACCATCATCCATCACTGTCCATTTTCAACCCATCTGGAAGGTTTCAGGAGCGCCAGATCTGGGATCAAAGCTATAAAGCAGTCATGGCAGCAAGCCGTTCTAAATGGATTATAGTAAATAAAAATATACAAATGGTTCCCACTTTGAAAGCATTTGCTCTGATGCCTCCTATGCTTCAACTCTTCCCTGTTTGTCCTCACAGGAAACCTCTTTTTTTCCCATAATTTTATTGAGAGACAAATAGCAATGAGACAGTTTCAAATCAAATTGGTAGGACAGTTTCAATAATTAACACATTGCATACTCTCTTCCTAGTGGTTATTTGCTATACAAGATGCAGACATGATACCTTATTTACAAACACTATTAGAACAAATTCCTCTATTCATTGAATTAAGAGAATGTAGCTGTATATCTATCCTAACCATTTTGAATCCACAGATACAAAATGGACATTCATCTGTATCCCCTTTTTTTGTTTAGTTTCATCATTTGAATATTATAGGTGTGTGAACTCAGCAAAATATTCTAAAAGAGTTAAATAGTCCAGAATAGTAATGGGTCTTCCGCTTGACTGGCAATGTCAGAAATTGTTGACCTGAGTCCTCTACAGCTCAACATAACAGCATGGCTTTACTTCTTATACTTTGTTTTTATACTTTTCTGCTGGTTGGTTAAGACCAAGATAAAGCAAGACCTATGCAACAAGAGTTGTAGCTTTTGGATCTAGTAGGGTCAGTCAAATCCCCTCAGGATTTATCCTGAGATCCTGTACCTCAAATTGTAGATCTTTTGTCAGTGTCAGCCATGTGGATGAGTCACTATCATTGCTTGGCCAATGTGCTCTCAGTGAAAGCCTGAGATAATGTTTTTTCTCCATGTGACTCTCCTTAGGCACACTCTACATCATCGATCACTTTCTTCTTTGGCCCCATAATCTCCTTGATCAGAAAATTTGGCACACTACTGAGTTACATGACATTACAGTACAAATTCTCATATGTCCTGAGTCTTAATTGACCTTGGAAGGCTAGGACCAAAATGTTGGCTTTCCTTGCAACCCTCCTTTTTCTCTAATTTTGGTCTGCAAACTTAGGTTGTTAACCCTCCAGAAGACAAGCTTACTGTTATTACCATACAACTTAGGCTGTTAAGCTTAACCTCACTATCCTCACAGTAAACCTTAAGGCCGGCAATGTTGAGTGATCTCCTACCAATAAGAAAATTGAGGGTGTGGGGATTCAAAGGCGTGCTGTGTGGTCACACAGGCAGAAAGGGCCAGGTCTGGGCAGTGGCTATCGTGAGCTCGGACTCCAGTTCCTGCATTTCAGTCATGATGCTACTTATTGGTCTATGTGTAGCAAGTTCTATGCTTCTCTGCATTGATTCTCTGTGCCTGAGCCTCACCTGGTTTCTTAGGAGTGAACCAAAAGTGGGTCAAGAAAGATCGATCCCTTTGGGTCCTTGTGTCTTTCAGTAGACCGTGCGTCTCTTGTGCAGAAGCAAAGCCTGTTCTCTAGGCCTCGTACCTGGAGCTCAGTAAGGAATGCATATAGTAGACCAAACCCACGCCATGTCCTCACCTCCGTGCAGCAGCTCTTTGCCCTTTCCACCCAGCCAGAGCCTTCACTCAGGTAGCTGTCCCCACTCACTCACAGCCCTGGGTCATCCTTCACAGACTGGGCCCAATGCTTTAGAGACAGGAGGGTGGAGAAACAGACACAGACGGGCAGGCACAAGTCCCTGGGCAAAACAACATACAAGCCCAGGCTGAAAGTCTTTCTACCTACATAAGTGCTGTCACCATCACAGTATCAAAGCTGGCACTTTAACCAGCTAGCGGTAACCCTAATCACCCAGCTAATTAGTTACTAAACAGATTCAAACCCTGAAATGATCCCAGAGCCTGACCCCCTAACATGCCCCTCTACCTGTTTCTTCCTGCAGTGGGCATGAGGCTTTGCTCATTTACCTCAGCACATTACACAGTGTCCTGCTCCTCATCATAAAGGAAAACAAAGACTTCTTGCATAGATCCACCATCAAACACTCCTCAACAGTCGATGATCCGATGGGTTATCACCTTAATCCTCACAACAAGCTTAGGTCCAGGCTATCTCATCCTGAGTACACCATCTGGTAAGTAGTGGCTGAGAGAGCTAGTGGTAGTGTTAGAACTCTGATGACAATTGATCACCCTCATCTATGGAATCCACTGTCTTTGTGTTAGCGAACTTGGTTGGAGATATTTGGGATCAGCAAGGGGGTTACGACTTTGGGGCTATTTGCATCTCTTTCTCCTGGCTTTGCAGAAATCCTTGGCTGGGGAGAGGACATGAAGGAGATGGTATGTTCCCAAGTCAGCTCTTCTCGTCCCCAAGCCACACAGGCACACACGGCTACCCCTGCCTACCCCTTCCCTGTGCCTAGATCACTTGGCGAAGCAGGTTGAAGGCAGCTGCAATGTCTGGGTGCTCAAGCAGCAGTTGCTTGCTGCCCGGGAAGTGCCTAGACACAGATCTGTTGTGAGGAGTCCTCCTCGGTTGGAGAGAACAAAGAAGAGGCAGTGGCCACACAGCTTTCATCCTCTTTCTCTTCCTTTCCCTCCCTGGAGAAGATAGGCATCCCTGGTGTTAGACATCTTGTCTCTTCTCTCTTGCTCACCTGCACCCCTTCCCTTTGCCAGCTACATTAGGCCTATGGCTATAAGAACAGAGGGGAGATGGGAGGCCAGGAGCCCAAAGCTTCCCTTCATATGCCATCTGGCCTCAGTGAGGACCCAGTGAGTGTGGACAGTCAGCTGGTAGACAGGGAGGCCTTCAGATCTGGAACTCACAAGAGTGTGCTGGGGACTGAGTGGGACCCTACTCCTCCCTGTCCTGGGAGGCAGTGAGGAGGGGTAGGAAGAGGTCATGTAAGACTGCGGCCTCAGGCATGGGCTGCACTACACCCAGTGAGTCTTTGCTGCCTCCTGCGTTATAGGAGCAAACCAAGTTCAAGCTCCCATAGAGTCACATAGAGAATGAGAAACTGAGTTGGAGTCCTATTGAGCCTTATGAGGACCAAATGAATTACTGAATTACAGCATGGATGGATGGCAGATGGATGGATGGATGGATGGATGGATGGATGGATGGGTAGATGGGTGGGTGGGTGGATGAGTGGATGATGGGTGAAGGATAGATGGTGGATGGATGAAGGATAGATGATGGATGGATGTATAGATGGTGGATGGATGGGATGGGATGGATTGGTAGATGAACAGATGGACGGACAGACAGACGGATGGATGGATGGATGGATGGATGGATGGATAGGGGATGGACCTCTGCTTCAGGGTCTCATCAGCTTAAATCAAGGTGCCAGGTAGAGCTGAGGTCTCATCTGCAACTCAAATGTGGAAAGATTCCACAGGTTCATGTGGTGGATGGCAGCAATCAGTTCTACATGACCTGCTGGAGTAGGAGCCTCAGTGTCCCCCTAATTGTCAGCTAGCCACTCGCTCCATTCCTTGCCAGCTGGATTTCCCTAATATGGAGGCTAACTTCCTCAAAGGTGGCAAGGGCAAGAGTGTGTACAAAGTGGAAATTATAATCTCATGCCATATTTTCATGAGCATGATACCCTAGTGTCTCTGTCTCACTCTTTTGAAGGACATTGTAGGTCCCACTACATTCAAGGGAGGGAGCCTACATTTCTGGGGCCACTCTGAAGTCTGTCCTTCCTGAGTTACATGATCACAGTTATCATCTCTGTTCTATGTTCTGAACATTATTAAACATCTCAGTCCCTTACACCCAGAGATGAGCTCAGAGAGATCGACAGAGGCAAGCTGGACCTTACGAATTAAGATAAAGATTTTTGTTATCACCTTAGGGCAATGGACACTGTTGAATTTTAAGAAGCCAAATGATACAACCAGATCTACAGTGTTTGGGTTTTTTTTTTTCTTTTTTTGGTAATTACCAATTTTAATCATGGTAAAATGCACATGGCATAAAATTTACCATCTTTAACTTTTTATTTTATTTTTTAAAAATTGTATTTATTTGTGTGTGTGTGTGTGTGTGTGTGTGTGTGACCAACTCAGCCTACCAGGGGGCGGGGCTGGCTGGCATGTGGTGCTGGGGGATTGAACCGTGGTCCCTGTGCTTTGCCAAACTTGTTCTAAGTAGGTGCTTAGACCACTGAGCCATCTCACCAGCCCCCTACCATCTTAACTTTTTAGTGGCATTAAATATATTCACATTGTTGGCCAAACATCACCATCACCCAGAAATCCTCACTGTGCAAAACTCTGTACCCATTTAAAACAAATCTCCACTCTCCTACCCCCTACTGCCTGTATCTGTGACTATGACTACTCTAAGTAACTCACGTGAGCACAATCACACAGTATTTGTGCTTTGGGGACAAGCTTATTTCAGTTAGAATACTGCCCTCAAGGGTCATCCGCATTGCAGCAGGTCTCAGAATTTTTTTTGCTTTCAAGGTTGAGCAATATTTGATGGTCTGCAGATGCCACATTTTTGTTCATCCATCTGTCAATGGACATGGGCCATTTGCATCTTTTGACTACAGTGAATAATTCAACGAGCGTGCATGTACAAATAAGTCTTTCTAGACTCTGATTTCCATTTGCAGGAATCTGCATCTAGAGATAGGATTATAAGGTAGTCTTATTGCTCATTTTTTTTGAGAAACTGCTCAGTTTTCTTTCAAAATTCACTCTGCTGGGAAAATAGGGCCAAGGGCTGAGAGCCCCAACAAGAGGCTGTGTTGTCCATAAGGACAAAGATGGGGACTTGGTCTAGGTTAGTGGCTGCAGCTGAGGGGGGAGATATATGTGAAACACAGACCAGGTCTTTCTCATGAGACAGCTTTGGGATCCTACTTAGAGAAGGCCAGGAGCATGCTGGAGTGAGCTCTGAGATTCCTTCCTCTAGGAAGAGGGCTTCCATCATGATGAGATGTTTGTGGTCTTGAGGCCTGACTTCCGGGTTCAAATCCTAACTTTGCCTCCTCTCTTGGCTCCATTTTCTTCATTTGGAAAAGCTAGGTAGTGATGCCTACTTCTTAGGCTTTATGGTGTTTCAAAGGAGGGTCTTTTGAAAGTAAATCTGACTGACAATGAGATGACCGTGCTTAGCTCACCATGTCTACAAAGCTCATGCTAGATGCTTGGCCTGAGGCTGTGGATGGCAGTACCACATGTCCCCACCCTCTTATGACATCAGTTGAGTAGCCAGGGAACCACTAGCCCTAGGCCCCATCATCACCAGACTGGCCCAGCTTCGTCTGCTCTGGTGACTGATGGACTCCCACATTATGAAAAAGGCCACGGGACATGTTTATCTCTACTTGTGTCTCACCATACCCTTCCAAGCCCTTCCATGTGGGGAATTCTACAGAACCCTAGAAGGACCAATGTTTCTGCCCTGCTGAGCTGTCTCCTTCTGATTCATCCAAGTCAGCAGAGAGGAGGCTTCCACTGCCTGTCCAGTTGGATGGATGGGGTCAAGGAAGAGAGGGGAGAGAGTAATGGTGGGGGTGTGGGAAGCACCTGCCAATCTCCATCAGCTCTGCCCTGTCTGCACAACTATGTTCCTCTGGGGAAACTCTTTCCATGTTGAAGATGGGCTAAGGCCTTGAGTGTCAGCAACATGCCCAGGTAAGAGTCTCCGCTTTCCATCTCCATCATCCTTTCCCTTCAGGCCAACAGGATACAAGAGCCCAGCATCCAGCCTTTGTTCCAAGGCCTTAGCTTCCCTGCTGCATTCATTGTGAGGGTACAGGGTATGGATTGGATTGCCTGTCTTGGGTTCAGATCCTGACTCTAGCCACTTGCTATTGGCATTCGATGTGGAAAGGAAACCCTTCATGGCAATGCACCTCCGTTCCTTCTTGTTATGAGTGGAGCTGTGTCTTTCAAAATTCCATATTTTGGAATTCTAGCTCCTAGGGCCTGAGACTGATCTTTTGGGGGGAATATGATTACTGAAGGACACTTTGTTAAGATGAGTTGAAACAGGGCAACTTAGTGACTCAGTGGGACTCTGTTATAAAGAATAGAAAAAGGGCTGGGGTTGTAGCTCATTGCAGAGGTCTTCAGTTCAATCCCCAGTAATCACAGGGCTGGGGAGGCTGAGACAGGAAGATCACTACAAGACCCAGCTTCATAGTGAGGCCCTGTACCAAATAAACAAAAGATTAAAAAAAATTTAAAAGATGATATTGAGAAGCTAGGAGAAAGGCCTGCACCTTCAAAGGAAATATGAACATGCCAATGTGTTGATCTGAGACTTCCACCCTTCTGGACAGAAGATGATTAATTTCAGTAGCCAGAGGCAACTCATTGGGTGTTTCAAGAGTCCTGAATGTTTGAGAACAGTCCATGGCATGACAAGGGAGCTATGTAAGTATTGGCAGTAGTTACTTAGCTGTCCCCTGAAGAAGTGTCCACCTCTCTGAGCCCTTATTTTCTTCATGAAGTTCTGTACTTCCAGGAACTACATATGGTGAAGCCGATGGAAAAAAATCAGATGTCTCCTCCTCTACATAGATTTTTCAATCCTTCCTTCTTTGATTAATCCATTCAATAAACATTTACTAAAGCTTTGCTAGGCCTGGTCAAAATCTCTGCTCTCAGAAGCTCCCATCCTAGTGGAGGAAAACAAAATAAATATGATGGATAAATAAAAAATATGGTAGACTGTGTGAATTCCAGTGGAAATGCAGGGAGAAGGCAACACTAGAGCACAGTCTAGTGGGGACAGGGATGCAATTCTGGGTGGAGGGTCACAGAAGGCTGCCACCACAGAAGTGACCCCTGAGTAGACAGCTGCCTAGGGACAGACTAAGGATCTGACCAGGTGACCCAGTCCCGATTGGTTGCTGTTTACTACTACTCTGAGCTCTTCATACATCAAGGAAATCGCTTCCTGGTGGACATAAAGTGCTTCCCAAAGTTAGCAAGTGTCATCCAGTGCCTTTTGCTATTCCTTAACAAGTTTTACTAGTTAATAAAATAGTAAGTTGATTTACTCAATGGTTTAATGCATTAAAGTAGAATGCTTAGGACTGACCTTGATATATTCTAAATTTCAGCACCACAAGCTAGGAAACCAGAGCTAGTACAAGGACAGTGTCCTATACAGTAGTTCCTCGCTATTTCACAGTTTAACTTTCCCAGACTCACTGTTTCATGGGTTTTCAAAAAATATTAATCTAAATTATTTATTATGGATGTTTCACTGTCATAGGATTTCGCAGTATCGTGTACAATAAGTTGTTAAAATTACCCAGGTTTATGAATTTAGAAAATGGTTAAGAACATTAAAAGTGTTTTTAAAAGTGGGGGGAGGTTTATATAGCCTTAAAATGTACATAAATACTAAAATTAATATAATATCACTACGCTGATTTTCTCTTGTCATGGCACTGTCTGGAATGCAATTTCTACAATAAGTGAGGGGCCGCTGTCTCTACAATCCATGGGACTAGCAGCGTTTGGAATGTCTTGTCTTTTCTGATTTTGGAATAGCTGCCTATGTATACCTGGGGGATGAGACTGAAGTCTAAACATGTAATTTCTTTAGGTTTCATGTATGTCTCTCACCCACAGACTAAAGGCAGTTTCAGATATTTTTAATGATCATGCGCACTAAACATAGATTCGTGGTGTGGAACTTTCCAACTGGGGCCTTGTGTTGGCAATCAAAACGTTGGGGACTTTGGAGCTCCTCAGATTTCAGGTTCTTGGATCAGAACAACTCAGACTGTAATAATAGCTATCACATATTAAAGAATGAAACCGGGTATTCCAGGAAACATTCATGTGCTTCTTCATGGATCTACCAGGCATACGGGCATAGAACATCATCTCTACTTTGTAAGTGCAGAAACCAAGGTAGTGAGGAAGCTAAGCCTCATTTTCTGCTCCAAGCTAAACACCTACGGAGAGGCAAAGCTGGAATTTGAACCCACACCTGCAGCCTTCACCTTCTATGCACTAACTTTTGTGGGGATGGACCTGACTGGCGGGTAGACCAGAAGGCTGGGGTGAAGAGGTTGGATCTGGTCCTTTCTTAATGGTAGCTAGTGGTTTCCACCCAAACACATGGCCTGTGACCTTCGAAACAGCTTTTTGGCGCTCTGTAAGTCCCCAGCTGGGGCCTTCCTTCCTGTTTTAAGAAGTGAAAGCCTGGAGACACCAGCCCAAGGCCCGATATAGCTTCAGATCTAAATTTAACAACAATGATCTGGCTCCAGCCTGACCCTGCAGAGAAGAAAGGGGAGAGGGGAAAGAAAAAAAAGTGCAACAACTAATTCTTCACAAATTAGGACAATAATAAAGGTTCCTTTCAAGTGTCAGGGCATATTCTTAGCAAGAACATAACACCTAAATCAATCCAGGCCGTAAAAATGGCATAATAGCAGGAAACCCGGCTACAGGCCTGACTTCCTGCAGGGAGACAAGGGATTTGTGGGGTGTCAGGAGGAGCAGGCAAGGCCTGACTCACTGGCTAGTGCAGCCCTGTGTCTGGCCAGCCTGGAGCACCACCCAGGGTTGCCCACGCAGCCCCTGGGTGGAGCATCATGCAGCCCCGGGGTGGGGCTTTGGGCGCCGGCAAGGTGCCTCTTGCTTGACTTGCCATCAGATTTTATCTTTTTTCTCTTTTGGGAGGGACACTGGGGATTGAACTGAAGACCTCTGCAATGAGCTACAACCCCAGCCCTTTTTCTATTCTTTATAACAGAGTCCCACTGAGTCACTAAGTTGCCCTGTCTCAACTCAAACTTCAGATCCTCTTGCCTCAGCCTTGCAAGATACTTGGAGGATAGGCCTGACTGAACCACCAGGCCCAGGCCCAGCTGAGCCTAAAGCAGTCCCAGGGCGTGTCTGAGAGGCCAGACAGTACCTACTGGGGGCCGGCCCAGGGTAGAGAGGGTCCACCTGCTAGGCTGAGGTGCCCCCTGGGAGTACAGAATGCCACTTGCTCAAGCTGCCCCAGCTAGCTTGGGCGAGCAGTATGCAGCCTGCTCCTGGAAAGCCCGACATCCCGTTAACAGGCTGAGGACCCGTGCTATGACTCTTTGAGTCTTCCAACAGTGTGCAGCCTGGGGTCACTCAGCCTCCGTCCTCCTCTCCTTCACTAGGAGTCCAGCCTGTGCCTGTCCCCCCAGCTTCCTTTGCATCGTCTCAAGTGTGAGCACTTCCCCTACGAAGGCCATGACTACTTTATTCCCTCTTGACACCTGCTTCTTGGAAACCTAGCTGAGTGTATCAGGCTGGATTTTGTCTCTGTCTGTCTTGCTCCTTTTTTTCTTTTTGGTGCCACGAATCAAACTCAGGACCTCACACTTGCCGGGCAGGCCCAGTGCCTCTGAGCTATCTCCCTGGCCCCTAGGTTTGCCCCTTTCTTGATATAACGTTCTTCCAGAAGCACATCCAAGTTCCTGACACTGCCCCTGCCGTCTCATTACCTCCCTGGCGCCCACCGCTTCTGCCGACGCCTTGCAGCTTGAGGCACTTCTTGCTACTCCTTGAGGATCCCACGTTGAAGCTGCCCCACGCCCTTTGCACCCGCTCTCCTCTGCCAGGCTCACCCCTCTGTGGACCTGGAGGCTTCTCCAACACCCACCAGGCCTCAGCTCAAACATGACTCCCACCCACTTGATCAAAACCAGCTCTGCAATCAATAGCTACTCTTTAGAAGGAGAACACGCAGCACACTTAGTACTTAGGAGATCCGCTGACAGCCCTTTTGCACGTAAGTGTTGTAAGAGCAGCCTGCACGCGCTGAGGTCTGCCAGAGGCCAGGGAAGGCCTCTAAGAGCTGTGTATATTTTAACTCATTCAGTCCTTTCCCAGTCCAGCGGGTGTAGGCACTACTGTCATTACAAATAGAGCCCTGACCTGGGAAGAGTGTGTCCCAACTGGCTACCACAGCCCCAACTCTAACAAACTCCCTACATTGCCTTCCTTTGCCCTTGGCCCTTCAGCCTGTGGATGCTAACTCCTGCCTTCCGATGCCACCGTGGGGCACGCTGGCAGCCCTGCCCACTCATCCTAGCCCCTGCCATTTGGACACCCCCAGCGTACACCTGGCTTCCTGCAAGGAGCCCCACCAGCATGCACCAGAGACACCCTATTCCATTGCCCGGGCTCAGAGGTGAGGGGCAGCAGCAGCCCAGGGAGCCCCAGCTTGGCTCGGCAACCGAGCCCAGGCGTGCCAGCCTGCAACACACTGCTCCGCTTCTCAGGTCACCCATTGATACAACAGCCCCCGGAGCCCCAGGGGAAGAGCTCTCTCTGGCCTTGGAGTCACCTATATCCAAGTTCAAAGCCCAACTTGTGATCTCCGGTAGTGTTCCCACTCTTCCTTGCCCCTTGTCTACCTGATCTGAAAAATATGGATAACAGAATCTTACTCTTCAGGAGTCCTGTTAGGACTTAATATTACAGGACATCTAATAATCAGCAGAGTGCCCAACATCAGCATCACCTCCAGCCTTAAACTCCCTGAGGATGAAGAAAGGACAATCTACCAGGGGGAGAGGGGGAACATGGGGCGCTAATCCACCCAGGCTACCCACAGTCCCTGCCCAAGGCTGATTCTTCCCCCTGCCACCCCCCAGGACACTAGCGACCCCAGGGCAACTTCACTGGGTCAAAGTTGCACCTGGCCACTCCTTTCCTCTCCGCCTCCAGCTCTGGAACAGGAATTGTCACAGCGCCCACACCTCTGAAGGCCATCCCTGCTGTGACGCTTTGATAGGGAAAGTGTGAAGAACAAAGAGCATTGTTCACCGAGGCTGCACCAGCCAGGCAGGCCCCAGGCCAGCTTCCCAAGGGCGAGGTCTGGCTCCGAATACACAAAGACAAAAGTCATTAGGACGGGGACAAACAATGACGGAATCCCTTCTATTTACCTGAACCCAGGCGGCTGCCAACTGGGGAACAATGAGGTCGGCTGCCAGGGCGATTCTCTCTCACTTCCATCCCACTACTGAGTTCCTTTCAAAATAATGAGATAGTGTGAGCTCCACGGGGCTGGGGCCTGGCTTCAGAGCCTGAACCTGGAAGGAGGGCACAGGAGGACAGAGGTCTCAAGAGTGGGGTTGCCTGGATTTGAATTCTGCCTGTCGTAATTAGCTATGTGTCTTGGGTTGAGTGACTTCATCCTGCCAGCCTCAGTCTTTGTGCCTGTGCAGTGGGCATAATCTTGCCACACTCTCTCTCCTACACTGTGTATCTGAGACCTACCCACGAGCTCTGAAGGGCACAGCAGTCCTCCTCTTCGGCAGCAGCAGCAGCTTGGTGCAGCTACGGACAAGTTCTCTGCCTCTGGGAGAAACTCAGTCTTTGTATCCATCAAATGGAAGTCAGCCATCAGTTCTGGACATCAGACAAGGACCAAAGAGCAGATAAGTGTCACTTGGAAACTGAAGCATTGCAGCCCTGTGTGTCACGGATCAAGACCTCGGGCCATTGCCCAAGCCAGTGTCCCCATATGCAAAATGGAGCACTTTCCAAATGGGATGAGGAATAGCTTTGAGACCTCTACATACTGAGTATTCAACATGTTACCTATTGATTGCTTTACAATTAAGAGACTGAGAGGTGCTCAAGGTCAGGAGCAGACCCAGATAGGTAATAAATGGAAATTACCAGGCCAGCTAACAAGAACAGCTGCCTGGCCGGGCGGCTCACTGTATGGAAGGACAAACTAAGGTCTAGGAGGCCAAAGGGCGGGAGAGGAGAGATGCACTTTCTAAACCCTGTGGCATCTGGTAAGTGCAGATCATTTTACCAGAAATCTTACCAGCCAGGAAAAAACAGCAGCAACAGGAAGTGTAGAACAGTATCTCAACCCTGTCTTTCCCAGCATCCCCTTAAAGGGGAGCCAGTGTGGATGGGTGGTGTGACAGACAGATGCTTCCTGGTTCAGATGCAGAAACTAAACGAGGTTGGCAGGAACCAGCCTCTCTCCATCTCTCAGCTTTGCTTGTCATTCATAGCAAGGTTCCCACACCTACAGTCCCAGCAAAGTAGCTCCCAGCATGGCAACTCCAAAGACAAAAGAGCCCCATTTTCTTATTAGATCCAGTCAAACAAGAATCTTGACTCCCATTGGACGATTCTTGAGTCACATGACCCAACATCCCTGAAGCTATCACCGGAGTACTGGGGAAAGGACTGTGCTAATGGGGCCAAACCTGAAACCAGAAGTGAGTCCATTCTCCTTGAAAGTCTAAGACAAAAAGTAGGCAGAGGGGTGGGATAGCAAGAGAAACTCAGGATGCTCTTGCCAGAGGAGGGACGAGTAGATGGACTACTCACCTGCTCTTTAGCTTTTAACCTTTTTAACTTTAAATAAGTGGAATCTATGAGTTTCCTTGTTATGTTTCTTGATTCTTTCTCTCCAAATTTTGTGTGTGTGATTGCACCACGTTGTTGCATGGGACACTATTTCCATGTTCTCTGCTATATAGGAATTCACCGTGGCAAACAGAGGACCATGAATGTGTCCCTTGTGTGCACACTGAAGTTGTGTCCAGCTGCTGGCTGCTAACATCCTATGTACAATTCTTGATACACACATGGACACATTTTTCCCCCATGTGGAAAAAGTAGTTACGAGCTCCTAGCTCCTTTCTGAAACTCCAGCCTCCTTTTAACTGAATTCTATGAGGTTCTGCCTCAAGTGTGAATCCCTGCCTGGGCTCCTCACCTCCTGGGTTCTCCTGTGGTTGATGGGTTTGCCAGATCTCACAATTGTGTGGGCTGGTTTGTTAAAAATCTTAAAAATAATTTTCTATACCCCTTCTGCAGCACCCACACCCACCCACCCACACCCTAATGATTCCGAGTCCCTGGAAAAGCCAGCCCCGCTACAGACTGAAAGGCTCCAGCCCAATGGTTGCCTCATCCTGTGCGCACAGGGGCCCGCCCACGTCCGCGCAGGGACAGCCACTGCCCTGATGAGGAAAACAAATGGTGGTCGCGGAAGGAGCACAAGGACGCAGGGCGGAGGGGTCGGGAAGACCAGGAGGGCGTCTGGTTTCCCCAGACAGCTCGGACCAAACAATAGGAAACGGTAGTGCACTCTCACCACGTGCCCCATCCACGCCCAGCTCACAAATGAGGGAAACTGAGGCTCACCAGAAGAGCATAAGACCTCTAGTTCTCACGGTTTTACAGACAAGGGCTCAATCCAAGAGGGGCTCCATCCAATTCCCCTTGGAAGAGGCACTTTCTGGGGTCCCCCCTACCCGAGCCCCCCTACCAAAGGCTGGCTTTTACCTTCTTTGTTTTTCCAGGTACAGGACACCGAATCCGGGTCCTTCACACTGAGCTACCTCCTAGCTCTGTTTTATTTTTATTTTTTTATTTTGAAACAGGGTCTCACTAAGTAGCCTAGGTTGGGCTCAAATTTGAGATCCTCCTGCCTCAGCTTCCTCCAGCATGCTGGGGTTACAGGTGTGCACTACCACGCCAGCTTGATTTTCACGTTTGAAGTCCTTTTCTCTCCTGTGTGCCCCTAAGCAGCAGTATCCAGGCCCCTGACTCACACGCTCATGGGAAACCACACAAAGCAAGAGGAGATGGCGTAGAGATCTAATTCCTGACCCCACTCTAATCCCAGTCCTCCTTTATGCCACCAGCAGTGATTTAACTCCTTCATTCAGGGGTGTGAATTTCAGTATTCAGCGGTGAAAATGAAAATACAGGGATCCCAAGCCTCTTCCTCCAGCCAGCAGCAGGCCAAGAAGTTGGCACTTTGTAGAAAGGGCTCAGACCCCCATCCCTGTATTTAGAAGCTCAGGCCCCCCCCCTGGATGATGAGGCTGGGACATAGTCCCCTGAGATGTCTATAGTCTCTCTCTCCTGGGCAGCCATCGACTCAGTGGCCAAGTGCTTCCAGCAGAACACAGAGCAGGTCTTGTGGCTCTGCGCTCACCATCCTTCGTGGCTTCTTATTGCCTTCAAAATAAACTTCACAGATTGGGTGGAAAAACATTCCAGGTCCACACTGCTGTGTTCCAGGCTTCCTCCATAGTCTGGGGGGTTACAAGCATGCACCACCACACCCAGCTTGGTTTTTCACTTTTTAAGTCCCCTCCAGTACCACCCCCTATTGCTCAACAACCCTATATGTTTTGCTGTTGCTTACAAACTCAGCGCATTCTATGGAACCTCTATGCCTTGTCTGGGCTATTCCCTCTGCCTGAGGAAACACCCTTCCTGAGCCATCCACCTGGGCAGCGCCCTTCACCCTCCAAAACCCAGCTAAAGGCTCATCTCCTCTGCCTCTGAACCAACCCGAGTCCCCCTGCAGGGTGGACCCTGCTTCTCCCTTCTTTATTATTCCCCGAGAGCACCAGAAGTCTTAGAACTTCTAGCCTTCCAGCCCTTTGCTGGTAGCTCACCCAAGACTCTGTCTTCTTATCCAGACTCTGTCCACAAAGCCAGAAACCACTGCACCCCTGCGACGTCCATCTTGGCATCTCACTGCCTGGCTCAGGGGCTGACACACAGCAGGCCCTCAGTAGATACTCTGGGGGGTGGGGGGATAAAACAAAGAAAGAGGAAGAAAGGGACAAAGGAACCAAAAAGAACCGAGAGCTCCAACTATTCCATTGCAGTGACAACTTCCACGTCGGACCACCACGCTGACAAACCCAGGTACACATCGGACACACAGTGGGGCTTTCATATATGTTTGTCAAAGCAAATGGCAGCAGCAGATGCAGCAGAGACCCCACCACAAAATCCAGCGGGGACCCCTTGCTGCCCTCTGTCTTCCTTTCCATTTTCCATTCTCCACACTTACCAAGAACACCCCGGCCTTCCTCTCCAGCCCTCCGCCCCCGCCCGTCAGAGCGCCTTTGTTTTCCAATACAAGGCCCCTTCAGTGATTTTGTTTTGCATGGAAAAGCTGGGCGAGTTCATTACATTGTGTTCCTGCCTTGGAGATCCTTGTCATTCACTCGACATCAAAGTCAGAGCCTCCATCGGCTCATTGAAGGCTTGTTCCACCCATATTTTCTTACAACCAGGAAATGGGGAATTTCCTTCATTTTTTTAAACCATCTCAGCGATTCTCTGCCACACGGCTTCCTTTACAAAGTGCTCTTGAACCGCAAGGATGGAATCAGGCCTCCCCCCACTGGAGCAGCCCTGAAGGGTCCCAGCCCTCCTCTGATCTTTGTCAAGCACTTGTCCTGTGCAGTGTAAGGATGGTATTTTTTATTTATCTAACACCTTTCTTTGGGCACTCGGGCTGGGCTGAAAGGGGGTGGGAGCCAGATGAGAGGCTGACATACATTTTCCTTCATTTATCCAGCAAAGTGGGATGGTTGGTCTGTAAGGGACACAGATCCGTGCCCAAACCGGAATCCAGTTGTCTGCCTGACCTCTGATCTTTATTCCACACTGACTATTATTTACCCAATGCTAAAGGCTCTAGGTTCGCATTTATGTGGACCTAAGCTGTAATATTTCAGAGAAGTTCTTAGGAGTCACCTTCTTTGCCGGCCTCCTCATCTGTCCTCAACCTACAGCCGTCGCCCATCTCTCAGCTGACCTCCTTCCTGCACAGGCCTGCTCTGGGAACCCTGCAGTCTCCCGTGTCCACATCTTTAAATACCCCCTTCCTGAGCATCCATGCCTCAGGCTCTTTCTCATCTCCCCCGTTTTGGTCATTGCCGGGCTCTGTCACTGCTTAGATGAGAATTCAAACAGATGGTCGTCCGAGATGGGCTTCACCTAAGAACAGAGTATCAGGGTAGGTTGAGCTGCCGTAACAAGAGAGCCTCAGCATCTCCGAAGATTTCTCAGTCACCTGTCCATGCAGGAAAAGCTCTGCTCTACCCACTTACTCAGGCATCCAGGCAGTGTGTGTCCTGTGGCTCTGCCAGATGTACCACACCAACAGTGACACGGATGACCTGCCCCACAATATCATATCGGTGGTTGAGAAAGCTTGCCCCGGAGCCTTAGTCTCTACCAGGTCTTCTGTTCCTGGTTGGCGTGATTCAGTCTTCTTCAAAACCAGGAGAAGGCATGGAAGACAGAGTGGGAGGACACAGAAGCCGCTGTAGAGGAGGCGCGCAGCCCCACCGCCCCTTCTGTGCTGGGTGGAGCTCGCTTCCCGCAGGGGAGGTTGGGAAATGTAGTCTTGTATGGCCAGGGGGAAACTAAACCAAAGCTAGGCGAAGGCGTTACGTGCTGTGCCATGCTAAGATCAGTGGGTCCAACCCGGAGTGTGTCATCTGCTCCCCACGATTGGCTCCGGAGCATCCAGCACACTTAACCCCCAGCAACCACCATCCCAAAGCCAAGACATTTTCCTTCGCAGCCTTTAGCACAATCTGCGGAGGTATGTGGGGGTGGGTGCACACATGCGCGTTGGTGTCTGTGTGTGCCTAGTCATCCCTCGGTATGCTGGAAGGTTAGGTCCCAAACCTTCTTAGGATACCAAAACCCAGGAACGCTCAAGCCCTTTGAATAAAACGTGTTGTATCTGCGGGGAGCCCATAGACATCAAGTATGTTTGACCTGCGGCATGTAGAATCCAGGATGTGGGGTTCACAGAGCACAGTACTGACTGTACGTGCAATTGAGTATGTGTCATAGGTTCCTGTTGCGATCTGTCTTCCCACACAACACTGATAATCCAAGGTGGGAGGTGTGCTTGCTTCTTCCTACCTGTGATTTGCAGCACGTCCTCGAAGGCCTGGTGTGCAGTGGGGACTCCACAATGTTGGTTGAACAAGTTAATAAGAGCTCCCTGGGCAAGATAGCTGACTTAAGCTTTCTCAATGACAGGGTAGCAGCAGCTCTAATTGACAACTCTGGTACCAGGCTCCGTAGCCTGCCTATCCTCCAAAGCCACTCACAACCTGGGCTCCTTTTTCTACTCTCCTGGACATGCACCACAAGTTGAGACTGCTGTGCTTCAGCTCCAACCCTGGCTATAATATGGTACAACATGGTGTGTGTGTGTGTGTGTGTGTGTGTGTGTGTGTGTGTGTGTGTGTTTTCTCAGCTCCACATCACTGCAAATGCTACTTTCATTGTCTGAAATGTATCAGCTTCCAGCACCTGGCAAACTCTTACTCATCCTTTAAAACTCGGTTACTTATCACTTCCCATGAGGAAACTCTCCTGCTAAATCCGGCACAGTAATTTACTTGCCTCTTCCTCCACCTCTGTGCTTTGGGAAATCTGTTGTGCTTTTTCTCTTGTTCTTGCTCCCCCTTTCTGATAATGGGTTCATCAGAATAAGGGAGCAGGGTGTTTAATTCTGTTGAGTTCCTACCTCCCACCTCAGTGCCTCGTAGAGAGCAGGTGCTCTGACATAGAAGGTGGATGGATGGATGGATAGATGGATGGGTGGGGAGGTAGACAGACGGATGGGTGGATGGATGGATGGATGGATGGATGGATGGATGGATGGATGGATGGATGGATGGGTGGATTGATGGATGGATGGATAACTAGATGGTTAGATGGACAAATGGATGGATGGATGGATGGATGGATGGATGGATGGATGGATGGACAAATGGATGGATGGATAGATGGGTGGATGGATAAATAGGTAGATGGATAAAATGGATGGATGGATGTGTGGATGTGAATGAATGGATAGATAGGCAGATGACGAATGGATGGGAAAATGGATTGATGGATGATAAACGGGTGGATGGATGGATGGATACATGGATACATGGATGGATGAATAGGTGGGTGGATGGTAGATGGATGGATGGGTGGATGGATGGATGGATGGATGTTCTGGCCATGTTGCCCACATTCCTCTAGGCACTCTCTCAGAGGAACCAAACACTCTTCATGGTCATGCTAGCTTCTTCTAGAGTCACAGCCATGCTGACAGCAGAGCCAAGCAGGGCTCAGAAATGCCAGTAGCTGCATCCATACCACCCAGATGTGTGCAACCCGCCTTCGACTTCCAGGAGCAGAGTGAACAGGCATGCCAGGAGTGGGGCAGACAGCAAGCAACCCAAGCAGCCCAGTGGAGGCTGCCAGCCATGTCGGCTCACCTGGGTGCCCTAGCCTCCTCTCTAGAGAGGACCAGGGACCTCCCATCAAGGGCTCCTGCTTATCCCTCTGCACCCATCCTGCTTGGTCCTTGGGGTTCTGTCCTGGGCCTAAGACTGAGACCTGGCTGTAGGGTTGCACGACTTTGCAACACTAATGCTGCTTCTTCCGTCTTCTCCATCAGAGCTCCACGTCCTCATGGAGGTCCTGGATTCTGCTCCTTTGCTGTTTTTCTACCCATTCCAGCCCAGAAGTTGCTGTGCTTTCCAGCAGGGGACGATTGGGGTTTTAGAAACAATTTACTTTGGATGTTTGAAACTGAGCAACTTTAAGGCAGGGAACTATTTACATAAGGGATGAAAACTCTAGAAGCCAGTAAGAGTGGTGAGGAAAGACGAGATGAAAAACAAGGTGTGCGCCTGCTCCTCCAAAGTGAAGGACAGAAAGAAGAGGGGCCAGGACTGAACCTGGAGTGGCTCCTGGGGCAGGGTGGCATCCCAGTAAGCCAAAGAGAAGATGGGACTTCTGCTGGAAATGCCTGCAGAGAAAAATGAATGGGTTGATGGATGTCTGAATAGATGGACAGATAGATGGGTATATGGATGGACGGATCCATGGATGGATGAATGTGTGAGTGAGGCAAAGTAGCTCACCCGCTCTTTCTCCTGCCTCCCAGTAGGTCTTGTGTCCCAGTAGTGATAACAGATAGGATGGAACAGCCAGAAGTTGCAGGAGCTGGGCGTGCAGGCCTGTAATTCCAGCTATGTGAGAGGCTGCATCAGGAAGATTGGGAGTTCTGGCCAGCCTGGGTAACTTAGAAAGACCTATCTCAAAAATCTAAAAAAAAATAAGTGATGAAGGGCTGAGGATGCAGCTCTGTGGCAGAGCAACCCCTGTTTGTTCTCTAGTATTGAGAGGGAGGAGGAAGGAAAAAAAAAAAAAAAAAAAAACAAGCTAGGAGCTCCAGCTTTCAGGAGAGAGGGACCAGCCCCCCAGCCAGAGAACAAAGCAAGCAGGATGAGAGGGCGTCTGACAGCAGATGGGTCCTTTCTGCCCTGAGATTCTGTAGGAGTCAGGATGAGCTGGGTAATGCTGAGTAACAAACACATCTTCACCTCAGTGACCCAGAACAACAGTACTACTGTTCCTCCTTGGTGCATTGTATATAAAAAGAAGGTCCGTTTGTCACTGTTCCCATTCCAATAAACAGACTATGTCTATAAGGGCTTCCGAAGCTGTCTCAGCAAAAAAAGAGGAACAGAAAGAGCTTGTGGCATTGGTAGGTAAATGCTTCCCCTTGGAAGTGAACGCTGTCTTGTGACCACCATGAATGACCGGGCAGCCACATCCACTCACCAGGCAGTCATGTGATCACAATTCCTACTAGAGAAAAATGTAATCGTTTCTTCTGCTCTACGGTGGGGTGGGGGGAGGGGCAGAAGACAGGAAAGAAATAGAGGAGCAACATTTATGTGCAGCACAGCTTTCTTCCCTGGCTCCCACCCAGTTCCAGAGCTCGTGCCAGTGATTCTAAAGGCCTAAAACGTTCCTGCACACACACGGCACGTATTTCCAGCTGCCCCTCTAGGGACAAGTGAAAGATGATGCTATATTTATTTACAGCAAAAGATGAACATAATACACCAATCCTCAAAACAGGAATTCACAGCAACTCAGGTACTTAGGGTGTAAGTGTGTCACCTCGCTGCTGCTGAGGCCAGGACCCAAGCACAGCTTGACCAGGACTCTGTGGTTCAGCGTTTCTCAAGGGCTTGCAAGTGAGGTGACTGGGGCCCGCAGGGCTGCTCTAGGGTGTCACAAGCACATGACTGGTGAGTGGGTGCATGTGACAGGGTCCAGGTTTTTTTTGATACAGAACAAGATCTGGTTATGATGTTGCCGTAATGGTAGCCAATCAACAGCCATTTCCACGCTGTATCAGAGTTGGTCAGGGCGACCAATTTAATACGGCAGAGATGACACAGTATGACTCTGAGTCTAAACCAAAACTGTCCTCTCATTGCTTCACCTGACTCACACCTTTTGGAGAAACTGAGCCGCCATATTGTGGGGACACTCAAGTAGCCCACGAAAACAGAGGTCCACTGGCTGTGAAGCCACGGTCTCCACATGACAAGAGCTCCTAGCACACCCTGCATCTGGGACCAGCTATTTCAGTGCGCCATCTTGGAAACAGATATTCCAGCCCAGTGAGGGCTTCAGGAGAGACACAGTCACAAGATTCTCTGAGGGCGAGTTCTTCGGGAGGGATTCTGAGTTGTACTGCTTGATTTAAGTTCCTTACTCATGGAAACTAAGAAGACATCAATCTTGTTGTTTGGCTGGAAAACTTTTGGGATAGTTTTGAAAGATGCATACACATCTATAGACTATAATATGTATACATATATAATATATAATATATATGCATAAATGTTTGGGTATATATATATATATATATATATATGAGATATATTGGAAAAATGCAGTGACTGCTTAAATTTAAAAAACCTTTAAGTAAAAGATACACTACCATTAATTAATCTCCCCTCAAAATACCTCCCCTTGCTTGGAGTGCACCTGTCCTATTGTTCCTCATCCTTTCTGCAGCAGGTCTGGAGGTCCCCTTCATGTCTGTGGCGGCTGTTGATGCCCTGAAGAGACTCAGACTGCCCACTTTCACGGTCATTTTGGCTGTGGGGCAGAGGAGAGCTTCCTAGTGCCAGATCTGCTGACCCAAGTAGGTGAGAACGCACCACGATGTCTCGTTGTGCCTGCCTTTCCCCTGGATGGTGCGCGTGGCCCCGTGTGCCCATATGGCTGGTCACTCCTGTGAAGACATTCACGAAAGAGGACTTCCAGAGTGGCTTCAGGAAGTGGGAGGAATGGTGGGATACGTGTATCTGACGCGAAGGGGAGGGAGACTAATAGCAACGGGTCTGTTACTGTGATATTTTAAAAGTCTAAACATTCACCTTACATTTCTATCAAATAGATGCACACGCATATACCTATGCACAGCAAGAGACACTTCGTAGGACCATAAGGATTCCCAGGGGATTTTATTTTCTCCTTAGTGCTTATTCAGTTTCTAATTTTTTAAGGATCTGATTTTCCAATGATCACCTATAATTTGGATTAGAAAAAAAGGAAGAAAGAAGGGGATGGAACCAGGGGTCATGGTGCATGCCTGTAGTGCTAGCACGGTGGTGGTTGAGGCAGGAAGATCATTACAAGTTCAAGACCAGCCTGGGGACTACAAACACAGCACAGGGCTGGCTGGAACTGCGTAGTGAGACTCTGTCTCTAAATACGTATGTGCGTATATACATGCATACATACATACATAATATTGTTGGGTTTTTTTTTTATTGGCAGAACTGGGGATTGAACTCAGGCCCTTGTGCTTGCCAGGGAAGCACTTATTCTACTGAGCCATCTCCCCGGCCCCCATACATACATAATAAAAGAAAGAAGAGGGGACAAAAGGATGAGCAGCAATGGCAGCTCCATTTGGCGGGCGGAAGGACCTTGGATTTGTAGCTTCAACCACTGAAATACTTTTGCGCAGTGCTAGGGGGCTGGCAGCGTACAGAGTCTGTCAAGGCAGATGCCAGCGTCACAGGAAGACAGTGCCAGGGCCAGCCTGGGCCGCCCGGGACCTGGACCTGGGTTCGGAGCCAGTGGGAGAATGGTTGGAAGGCGCAGGGCCCGGCTGGACAGCTTTCCCGGGGCAGGCAGGGGGTGCGCCTTTGGAAAACTCGGGGTTTCTGAGATGGCGAGATGGATGTCAGCAAAAAGCCTGCGCCTGTCTAGACAAAAGTTTGATTTTGAATCAAAAAAAAGGAACGTTTGCAAATAGGAAAGCAGCTTAAGCGTTTTCTGCTCCTTTGAAAAGAACCATGAATTTTTAACCATCGACCCTGAAGAGAGACAGGAAGGCTCCGAGGCGACACCAGGGATTTTAATATTGCCCCCCACCGACCCGCATGGATCGCGAGATGGGGCCATTTCTGAGCACGGACATTGACTCCTCAGGCTGAAGAGAGAGGTTTAACAAGGCCCCAGGGCATCGCGGAGAAGAGACAGGTCTCCTCCAACCAGCAGGCTGGGCAGCCCAAGAAGATCAATCCGACTGCGGACGGAGGGGAATCGCTGGGGCAGGGTTTGCTGACCTTGGGGGGCACAAATCCACGCGGGGTCGCCTGGCCCCGAGGTGAGGGCCGGGGAGCCGATCATTGCTGGAAACCCAGGCCGCAGCAGAGCCCCAGGACAGCAGCTGAGCCTGTGCTGACGGCGGGATCGCGGGTCGCTCCCTCAGCCCCTAACCCTGGCCTCACTGAAGAAAAGCAGGCCCAGTAGGGTGAGGGTTAGATGGGTGTGGCTGGAAGGGACAGAGGCCTCATGAGCGTTTCTTAGGCAAAACACATCAGAAAGAGCAAGGGAAAAAAAAAAAA
>NW_004524655.1:1706441-1716372 GCF_000260255.1 Octodon degus
AAAAAAAAAAAAAAAAAAAAAAAAAAAAAAAAAAAAGAGCAAGGGGCCCATGGAATGACCAAAAGAGGAAGAAAGCCGGGGGACATGGGCAGCTGGCATCCCGTATGGCTGCCTGTCTTTGGCTACAGCTGGCTTTACTCTGCTCTCGAGCTGGGCGCAGGCTCGGTTGTGGCTCCAACTGGCAGTGCTTCACTGCGCAGCTCAGCCACCGGGAGAGAGGGAGGCAAGGGGCAAGTGAGGGCCAGAAGGGGTGGTTCCCGCCTGTCCTGCTAGAACTCCGTGAGGCTGAGGCAGGAGGGTAGCAAGTTCAAACACAGTCTGAGCAATTTAGCAAATGAGGAAGACCTTGCTGTAAAATTAAAAAGTTTAGAAAGACTGAGAGCCTAGTGCAGTGCAAAAGCCCTGGGCAACCAGGACCGAGAGCCAGAAACGCAGTGTGTGTGGTGAGTGTGTATGCGCACTCATGCATGCCTGCGTGACAGGGACACAGCGGCAGGAGAGGAGCGTCTTAGAATTCAGTGCCAACTGACCACAGTTCCTGGCATAGACAGCCCTCGGCTGGCACTAGTTGTAACACTGCTGGCATCATTCCCACCATACGTTGATCATATATGTCATTATATCAATAAAAATATATAGGCAAGCGCAAGGTCCTGAGTTCAATCCCTGGTACTGCAAAATAAATAAATTAATTATATATATATATAAATTTTTGAGACAGGGTCTCACTGTGCAGCTCAGGCCGGCCTTGAGCTCACTTTGTAGCCAAGGCTGGTCTCGAACTTTCACTGATCCCCCTGCCTCAGCCTCCCAAGTGCTGGGATTACAAGATGTGGGTCACCATGCCCCACTTCAATAAAATACATTGAAACCTCATAACTTTTACAAATGAAGAAAGGCTGAGGCAGGAGGGTCACATGTTCAGGTCCAGCCTGTACAAGTCCGTGACGGCCTGGTCTCTGTGTAAAAACAGTTAAAAAGAGAGCTGAGTTTGTAGCTCCGTGGTAGAGCATCCTGGGTTTGATCCTCAGAACCACAGGCAAAATAACAACGCAAATGGCCACCAGCAGAGATTTTCCCTGTGAGGGGAGGTCAGTCCAGACACGAGTTCTCCTGGTGGTGCCGTCCATTGCAAAACAATGATAAGCTTTGTCCAAAGCAAAGGACCAGGGCAGTGGATAAGCAGGTGACAAATCAGAGGCTAAGAAGCTGGTGGACCAAGGGACAAGGCATCATGTGAACAAAGGGTGTCTAGGGTCACAGCCAAGGTCTGGGTTTCAGAGCAAGAGAGCCAGACTTTAAAGCACCCATCCCTAAGGGAATTCGTCATAGAACACTGAAAGAGCAAAATAACCTTTCCACGCCTCAGTTTTCCCTTCTGTAGAATGGGAATTTTGGTGGTAACTCTGTGCGGTAGACATCTGTTCCCCTCCTTCATCCTCTGAACAGCAGAACCGCAGCCTTCCAGCCTCCTCTCCCTCTGGCCTAGGGCCGCTCCAGGCCCTGGCTCCTGGCTCTCATCCCCCAGCAGCACAGGCGCAGGCCCTGGCTTGCAGATGCACCACCCGGGAACGAGGAATCACTGAGACTTTTGCCACTGCTTCTTTGAGGAAAGAGAACTGGAGTCCTGGCCACCCTACTGGGCCCTCAGGAGAAGCGTGCGGGCACAGGCGAGCCCGGCTGCGGGCAGCAGCAGCTGATCCTGCATCCAGCCCTTCCTGAAGCTGTTTCCTCCCGGCCTTTTCAATTCTAGAGTTCATTATTAATGAACAGTTCCATAATTTTTTCAATTGTGCTTTTTGGCATGAGGCAGCAGGAGTAGAGATTTTTTGGAGCTCACAATTAAGCATATCCTAACCGCGCCTCTCACGGGGCTAACGGAGCCAGTGGGGCTCACATCACACTAAGCACACAGTGGGTCCCGCACACGAGTGCAAGCTGGCATTTCCAAGGCCACGAGAAGGAAATCCTTCACTCAGGGACAGGACAAATGACCGCCGGCCGATTCCTCTCTCCTTCCCCTGTCCTTCCTGCCGCTGTGTGTCAGGCTGACCAGGACCACCAGCCGGAGACCCGCTCGCCTAATTAGCCCGGCACCACAGGCGTCAGGAGGACTTGCTGGACACGACGTTGTGCAAATTCGGGGTGAAACATTTAATTAATCAAAGCTGCTCAGCCAGATGTCACAGCGAGTCAGGGTGCGCCTGTCCGGGAAGAGGCCCGGGCCCCGAGAGGGTGGGGTTACAGGACTCTCCCGCCCTGGCTGCACCTCACACGCTGCAGCCACCCATCGAAAAGCATCAAACTCAGAGCCTCTGCTCCTGGCCCCGACACTGCCCCGCTCCAAGGTGTCTGAGGCGCCCAGGGGCAGGTCCACACCGAGAGCGATTGGTCCCCTCCACGGCGGGCCCAGGCCACGGCGATCCTGCATGACGCGTGGCCACAAGGCACGGTGAATGCGGAGATTCAAAGCCACGTGCTACTGCAAGAAACGCATTGCTGTGAAGCCCCGTGCAGAGACAGACGCACACTCCCGCCTCCCGCACGCTCCGCGGCTCCTCGCCACCGCCACCGCCTCTCTCGTCCTCAGTCCCGCTGTGGTGGCTGCACGGACTCACCAGCCCCCCTTGGGGGTCATTTTGCCTTTGGAGAGGAGCCAGAAGTTACGTGGTGCCAGATCTGGTGAATAAGGCGGTTGAGGACACGTGCTAACATCCTGACAAGACTGGCTTCCCATTAGACATTCTACTTTGTTATTTTTAAGATATATTTTAGCATTCAGTTTATTGTTATTAGCCATATGTTTAAATCCATAGTGCTTTGTACTTTGCAACATCTTAAATAACATTAGGAACTACTATAATATTTAGGTTTTTTTTAACATATAGATGTATAAATTTATAACAAAGCTAGGAGCTGCTGGCCATCACCAGTACATCTGTTTACTGATAAGAATACAAGGCACAGAGAGACTGAGTCTAACCCAAAGTCACGCAGCCCATGTGTGAACAGCTCTCTGAGATTCAAGGAGAAGGGCCATGCCTCAGGATCTATGCCCTTACCCCGTAGTCTCAACTTTGTTTTAGTTTTTGGGTTATGAAAAGTGTGCTTATTGGGGAAAGAAATCAGAATAGTACAGAAAGAGCTCGCCTGACACTGCACCACACCCAGAAGTTGTATTGTGCAAGGGTGAGTATAATTCCTGCACAAGTGGGGAAGGAGTGATGTCTATTTTGGTAAACTGCTTCAGCACTTCATGGACTGGAAATATAAAAAGACATCCCAGAGATGCACTGTCCCCAGTTACTTTTGTGGAGGTGACCGGTGAGACGCAGACCAGAGACACACACTAATACGCAAACACTCCACAAGTTACTGTGTGTCTTTTTCTATTACTACACACACGGAAGCCTCTATGCATGATGTGGCATGCTTTTCTTTCTTTTTTTTTTTTTTTCTTTCATTCGTTTTTCTTGGTGTCTGTTCCTTAAGCATAAGATCTTCATGTTTTTATAAAGTTGGATCCTGTTCTCCTGCGTGTTTATGACCTGCGTTACTGAAGTGGCCCCTACTGGCAAGTATGCAGGTCACTTCCGTTCTTAAGGGAAAGCTACTCGTACTGAGACCTAAAAGCAGGTAGAGAGGCGGTGGCCTGAGAGAAGGAAGAGAACGGAGTAAAGGTGCAGGGAGCCGCAGATGCAAAGGCCGGAGGCCCAGGAAATAGAAATCCTGCAACCATCGGAAGGAGTAGCTCCTTCCCATGAGGACTTCCATCTGCTTCCAGGAGCCCAGGAAGCCACTACCAACCTGGATTTTGGGCAGTTAAACGAAAAAGCCTCCCAGTCTATAGAAAGCACCTAGGGAGACTCAGGGGTGGGGAGAAGCTTCACTGTTCTCCCTGCTCCTGGCCTTGTGGCAGCCCACAGAGGCAGAGCTGGGGAAGCCCCTCCACCCTGCCCACCCTGGCTTGGGGGGGGGTCTCTGCAGCCTGAGAGCTCCTTCCCCCAGGCCCTGGTATATAAAGATGGGGGAGGTGTTAAGCTTTAGGTCATTATCACCTCTGCAGAGGGAGGAGGGCATCCAGACCTGCAGAGGAGAGGAGCAGAGGAAGTTGATATTCCCTGGAAATTCTGGGTTTATATTTAGGCCTGGGGGCCCAGCAAGCATGCCAGCATGTGTGTGTGTGTGTGTGTGTGTGTGTGTGTGTCCCCAGCTCCATCCCAGGCACAACTAGGGGCGCATTGGCTTGGGTCTAGTCTAGCCGAGACTGGATGTGCTGCCTGCATCTTCCCAGCTGAGTGTCCAGGCTCCCCTGGAAGGGACTAGCAGGGGTCTCCACCACTTTCACAGGAGCCCAGGCTGCTCCCCCAGCTCTGGATCCCCACAGAAAAAGTGCTCCTGTTTGTACCAGGATCTCTCTCTCTCTCCTCTGAGTTTCAGGGTCCTGTGACATGTGGGAAACTGGGGGCAGGGCACTGTGAACAAAGCAGAAGTGGATCTCTGATTTTAAAACTAGTCTCAGGTCCTATGAACCCTTGGGAGTTTGGGGTGAACTGATATTCAGGGACCCAAGCCACATTTTTGGAAATGACCTCTCTTCTAGTCCCCAGTGTCGTCTGCTGAGAAGGTTCCAGAAACACAGGCACCACTGTTCTATGCGAGAGCACTCCGGGTCCCTCTGCCCACTCAAGCCCTCTGCCAAGGTGGTGGCTGTTTCCAAGCAGTGATGGCGATGCCAACTAACTGCTGTCTCCTGTTTTGAGAATGTGAAATGCATTAGCTTCTTCCATTCTCCCAGTCGTCCTGTACGTAGGACTTACTATTACTTCCAGTTTATGGATGAAGAAACAGAAACCGAGGAAAGGAGCTGGGTTAAATAGCGGATCAGTAGCTGTGCTGGCTTTGGCATGGTTTGAGTGCAGTCCCTAATGGTTCAAGCATTAGCAGCCTAGTCCTTGAAGTAAAGATACTAAGACACAGTGAAAGGCTGGGCATGGTGCACACACTTCTGATCCCAGCACTCAGGAGGCCGAGAAGGAAGACTGCTGTGAATTCAAGACTAGCCTCAATTGCACAGCAAAACCCTGTCTCAAAAATAAAAATTAAAAAAAAAAAAAAGAGGTGCTGAACCCTTATGAGCTGAGGCCTGGCAGGAGGTGCTTTCCAGCCTGTACCCTGCTCAATGGCCATCTCTCCCTGTGCTCTTTGCTTTCAAATGAGCTCCTTCCTGTGATTCTGTCCCTCATGATGTGACTCGTCAGGGGAGGGACCTCACCAGAGCCAGCACCTTTCTCTTAAACCTGCAGAAATGTGAACTACGAGATAGCTCAGTGACGTAAGTGGTCCTGAGTTCAATACCCAGTACAAAAAAAAAAAAAAAAAAGGTTATACCTTATAAGCTCCCAGCCTAAATATGTCATTATAGTCATGGGAAATGGACCAATCAGGGGCCAGGGTGATGGCTCAGTGGAATAAGTGCTTCCCTGGAAATGGACCAATCAGTCACAGAGTCACAAGGAAGCACCCCAAAGACCCAGGAGATCTGGCACAGAGCTCGCTGCCCTCTGTGGCAGCATCCAGCCCTTGTGGTTATTAGGCCCTAGCACGTGCTGAGTCCTCTTGGAGCGTCCCTATGTGTGGAAAATTCATCCTGGGTTTTGAAGGCTTAGCATGAAAAAGAGAACGGAAAATTGGCCATTCCCAGTGATTACCTGTTAAAAGGTGAATGTTTTGGATCATTCATTGTTATTATGATAAATCCCTCCTATGTTGTTTTTAAATGATAGCTATGAGAAAATGTGAAGCATCTGGCTGCCTCACTGTATGTCTGTTGGGAGGTAGTGCCAGGCCAGGGTCCTGATCATGGGGCCACTGTTATAGTTTGGGACTAGGTGTCCCCCCAGAGCCTCACGCAGTCACTTGGGAGGCTTCTGGAGGTTGTGACTCATTCCTGATCCAATGCTGTGATTATGGGTGTGAGTGCTACACCCGCGCTGCGGCGGGCAGATGGCCTGAACACGATATAAGGAAAAGAATCAGCTTGCTATCTGCCACTGCTCCTCTCTCTTTGGCTCTTGCTGGTTTGCTGCTTTCTACCACCATGAACTGCTGCCCTCTGCCCTGTGCCCCTCTGTCTTGGAACCAGCTGAGGATGGACTGCAACCTCCACACACTGTGAGCTAAATAAACCTTTCCTGCCTTAAATCTGGGTGTCAGGTATTTTGTCCTAGCAATGAGAGAAGAGCAACCCAAACAGCCACCCTCTCCCTGTGCAGAGCAGCACCTGCCTGGAATCTTGGGCCTCCCCTCCTCCTTCCTCCCATCTATGCCTACCTCAGGTTGCACCAGCAAAGCCAGTGTGGCTGGCTCTCTCCACCCCTGCCATGCCACTCCTTGACTCCTTGCCCTGCTGTACCAACTCCTTCTCCCTCTCCTTCTGGGGTGCTGACCCCACTCCAAAGAGTCCTGCCGGAGCCTGAGCCCTTTCACATGACAGTCGCCAATGGTCATTACGGATGGGCGGGGCTTTGGGACAACTCTCTCACACCAGTTACTTTAACAGGGAGAATTTAACAGAAGGAACAGCTAGCTGGGAAACTGAGAGCTGACACAAAGTGAACTCAGGGTTAGCAACTGCAGGGAACACTGCTGGGCCCCTAGGAGTGGAAACTGAGGCGAATAGGATACAATGTCTCAGGACTTACAGGCATGGGTGAGATAAGCCTGGCTTGTGACTCCGAGGTCCCCAGGGCACTGGGTGCTAATTCCCGAAAAACGGCGCCCTTGCTGCCTCTGGTGTCCCCAGGGGGTGTGTGTAGAAGTTTGTCATTCAGCCACTGGGGGAAACGCTGGCAGGACCCAACTAACATGTGAGCAGGCGCTGCGCTGGGGGCACAGGACGCACTGCCAGGTGCCAGGGACAGCACAAGGGCAGGGGGGACAGGCAGCTCAGTCCCCATCCGTTGGTCCCTTTGGCCAGAGCCAAAGAAGGAGCTTTCAGCAAAGCATCGCAGGGCAGAGTGGAGAGGCGACTTGGGAAGTGAGAGGATGGCAGGGATGTGCACCGGGCCTTGCTTCCACCCCGGCCGGGGCCCTCCAGGATGGCAGAGATCAGGCCTGGGCACAGTGCTTCCCCCTCTACCTCCACCTCAACGAACATCGCATGGGGATGCAAGGAGGGAGGCCCTCCGCTGGGGATTGGCCCGGAGGAAGTCGCTCTTCAGTACCAGCACTCATGTGATGGCTGCTCTGTGCTAACCTAGGGATGGCCGAGAAGAACAAGGAATTACAGATTTTGTCATTGGCTTAGTTACTGCGGCCATGCAGCCATCCTGTCCTGTGGAAACCTTGGCATTATAATGGGATGGCAGTGAAGGCTGGAGTCTTCGGCGAGCTTGGAAGGAACAGGGGGATCCGTTCAGATGACCTTCTGGGGAAAGTCAGAATTTATTTGTCAAATAGCCCCTTAGTACCTACTAAGGACTATAAAAGTGATGCAAATATTTAATTTGCTATTGCCTGGTCCCACCAATAACGCAGAAGTAGCTCACTTTGAACAACTTCAAATGTTAAGAGTTGTCTTCACATTTAACTCCCTTTTTACTTGTTTGGACAAAGAAACATGTGTCTGAAAAATTAACATATATTGGTATAAATAATCGTTAATAATTATAATACATGAATATTACTGTTATAATTTGCGTAACTAGACAGACATGCATTTACCCGCCCGCCACTAAAGCTACTCATAACAGGAAATCCTTGGTGAAGAGGAGCAGCTACAGGAGTAAAGGGTCATTACAGGTCAGACCCCAAGCTGCTAACGCTGATTCCAGGAATTTGAAAATGAGTTTTCATTTTCTTCTCATTGGATCTAATGAGACTGATCGAGAAGAGTCAGATGCCTGTGATGTGTCCCTAATGAGCTACATGACCTTGAGCAAGCCGTGTGATCTCCCGGGGGCTCAGTTGCCCATTCTGCAAATATCAGGTATCACAAGTGCTTCTTCCAGCCCCACTAATTACCAGAGTCCTCCTCAGTCCCGGCTTGTGTCAGTGAGGAGAAGGCCGTGTTGGTCCTAGTGGTGAGGACAGGGTGACCTGAGAGGCCCGGCAACAAGCTATTGGCCTCCTCCTTGTGCTTGTGATAGAAGAAATGGACTCACACAGTGGAAATGAACTTCCCAAGCAGCGCCCCCATTTAGGAAAGGGCAGGAGGAAAAGAGAGACTTTTCGTAGCCCTGAGGTTTACACACTCACGAACGTGCCCCAGGCACCGGATAGCTCTGGAAACAAGGGAGCTGGCATTCCGCAGGTTAGCACACATATGGAAAGCGTTAGGTGGGGGGCCAAGGGAAACCAGAGCGTACACAAGTTCAAGAGACGCCTCGATTTGTTCCTGGGAAGGAGGAAATTGACGTACATGGTGAACAAGCCAAAAGGTTGGATTAGTCTGAATCCAAGACGGGAACTCAGTGGAGACTGGATGGGCCAATGTATTTTTCTCTTCTTCCTGGTGTGTGTGTGTGTGTGTGTGTGTGTGTGTGTGTGTGTGTGTAGGACATTGTGGCTGTTCCTTTTCTGAATTACCTTATTAGTAACATTTCTCTGCTCAAGCTACTTGACCAAGATGCATAGTAACCAATGCACTGTGAGTTCTAATCCAACGTCGCCACTGCTTAATTGATGGTCTGAAGCAAATGTCTTAACCTCCAGAGTTATCATTTTCCACAGTGGCATCTGGTGCTATCTTTGCTCATGTAAATCAGGCTGTGGGGAAGGACAGTAGGAGAAGGGGGCCCGAGTTGTCCGGATTTCCAGCCACACACCCTAAAGTTACCCACAAGTTTACTGAACTCCATGCGAAACAAAGAACTTCCTGACCAGCCCTTTCCTCCATGTTCATGAGTAAGTATTATTCTGGGTTTTGGATGAAGAGAACATTATAGAATTTGTTAGAATTTGCAACTGAACCCTTTCTTCATTTAGAAGATTAAATTTTATCTCAGCCTCTTCCTACCAGGCAAAGAAATGGGAACAACCAGTACTGCACACAGAAAAAGACAGAAAAAATATATCGTGAAAATATATATTCAGTGACAGAGAAACCATTAAAAATGAGGTTTTCGTAGATTTGGGGGTACAGGGAAATTCTTGAAACACATGTGTCACAGGCGGTGTTGAACAATCTTCTACGTGAAGTTTGTGCGTAGCTCTGATGCGGACGCCAGTGCCTGCCAGCCGGTAGGTAGAGAGGCAGAGACTGCCTCGCTGCACCCCGCAGGCCTTCTCCATCCCTCTGTCTTTGAACAGCCTGTTAGCTCGGAATGCGTTTCCATAGTTTTGAATGATTGGAGAGGGGAAAAAAATCAAAAGAAGAATAATGTTTCATGATCCATGAAAATGATATGAAATTGAAATTTCAGTGTTCAATAATTCTGTATCACTGGAACTCATTCTTTTACGCATCATCTGCAGAGGCTGCCAACAACCATGGCCTCCCGAGGGTGGCAGCAGCGCAGAGGGCCCTCCAGAGGCTGCGCAGTTCTTACCTGGCCCTTTGCAGAGAAACGTGCCGGCCCGTGCATGTTCTGAAGGTCTGCCTGGGAGGAGATGGACCAAAGGGCTCCTTGTGGGGATGGCAGGATTGGAGAGAGTCCATTTTATTCTTTTTTTTTTTTTTTTTTTTGGTGGTACCAGGGATTGAACTCAGGACCCTGCACTTGCCAAGCAAGCACTTATTCTACTGAGCTATCTCCCTGGCCCCTGTCCATTTTATTATTTAAAATATTTTGTAAATTCTACTTTTCCTGACAATAATTAGACAATTTTTAATTTAAAAAAATTGATGCATAATAGGTGTACACATTGATGGCTATAGTTGGGTATTTCCCTCCCTCCCTCCTTCCCTCCCTCCTTCCCTCCCTTCCTC
>NW_004524655.1:1716916-1722838 GCF_000260255.1 Octodon degus
CCTCCCTCCCTCCCTCCCTCCCTCCTTCCTTCCTAGTCAGGGCCTCACGGAGTTGCTAAGTTACCCAGGCTGGGCTCAAGCTTGCAGTGCTCCTGTCTCAGGCTCACAGAGCGCTGGGATCACAGGTATCCACCACCATATCCAGCTTATTTCAACACACACATACAATGCATGATCATCCTATGAGGATAATTAGCCCTTTCAGGAATCAAACCAGGCATAATTTCTTTGTGTTGGGAATATTCAAAATCCTCCCTGCTAACTGCTTTGAGATGTATAATGAACTGCTGACACCCACTGCTACCCTGTTTTTCTGTAGAAGAGTAGGCGCTTTTGTCTCCCTACCAACTTGTGCCAGCTCTACCTGTTAATTATATTAAGTGACTTTTCTGCAAATCAAAATACATTTGTTTATTTAAAAATCTGCAAACAGTAAAGTGTTGATTTGTAGAAAACACTCCCCTGGAACAGGGATGAGAAGTGAGGGTTTCCCAAGGAGGCCAAGAACACTATCCTCTTCTTCCGAAATCCACAATCGGGAGATTGCTTCCATTAATTGAGTACTTACTATGTGCCAAATTGTGCAAACTGTTTCTTACCTCCTGGAACCCACCCAAACTTCACAGCTCCCTTGTAAGGGAACTGCCTTGGCTAAGTAGAGGCTTGGCAAGCAGAGCTGCTTTTTCAACAGCATATAATAAAGGAATTACAATCCTAGCCCTGATCGCTCAGACCCTAGAGCCCAATTTGTGACCGTGAGTCCCCGTCTCACCTTGGGTGGAGCTAGATCTTGGAAGTTGCAAGTTCTGCTCTGCCTCTTGTCCCTCCAGGTGGCAAGACATGAAGACACTGAGGATGAGCTAATGTCCCTCCAGGGGCAGCTGCAAGAGCATCCGCACGGGTCGTGCCTTTGTTTGTCACATTATTTGTGCTGCTCTGTCATTTGCCCTTTGAAACCATCATATGGTTTTTGCAAGGAAGTAGGGGGAAAAATCCCCAGCCACAAATTGCAAGCAGGGAGCTCAACTGCCGAGCAGATGTGGCGGCCTCAGAGCAGTTGACCTGCTGGCTCATAATAGTTAACACGGGCTCCCTGGAAAAGCCTGTAGTTAATAACATCCCCTTCTCTGGTCCCCAGGGAAGCCTTGCTTCCTCCACTCCTGTTTCCAATGCCCCAAGGCATGCCAAGCAGAGAACACAGGGAAGATAGAGCGGGCAGATGCTGCCCAGACACATACGTATTGGAGACCTATGCCGAGGGCAGAGAAAGTACATGTGGATGTGAGCCCAACGGAGGGGGTGCACTAGGAACAGAAACGGAACCGAACTGCAGGAAGGTGGGTAAACTTTAGAGGAAGAAAAGGAGAGGCATTCTCTAGAGAGGCAACATCTCGAGGGGACTCCGGGCTGAGCTTCTGTTACACCTGAGATCTGCCATTTACAAGTCCTGGGACCTTGAGTAGCCCCTTCATCTGACCATACCTCAGTTGCTTTGTGTAACGTACTTTTAATTGTCACTTCCTTGGATTGGTATGAAAATCAAACCAGAAAATGCAAGGGAAGATTTTTTAGCACCATTTGGCCCAAGCGTGGCACTCAGTAAATAATTACCGTGTTATTCTTACCATGGTTAGTGCTTGCTTGCCATTACTGTTGGAGCACCCAGTGCACAGTTTGGAGGGCGTTTTGGTGCTCACGGCCCCCCCTGAACCCCATGACAAGATGCAGCTGAGAGCCCCTGAGGGCGCCGAGACCTCACAAGGAAGTGGAGGGAAGGGTGGAGTCCGTGTGGGCTCTGGGCTCACAGCTGCAGCCCCCTGAGCCCCACCTCAGCACCACTCTGGGGGTCTGATGTCTCCCCTCTCTAAGCTGCAAGGCACTGATCCTCACATCGTCCTTACTGGACTGTGGCAGAGGTCGCAAGATGCAGGCGGAAACTGAAAGACTTTCTACACATCAAAGTGTTTCTTGTGAGGCTGAGTGCTGTGATTTGTTAAAAGGGTGAATGAGTCACTGCGCTGCCCCTGGGTGCTCCAGACACCAGGACTCATCACCTCTTCGCCTGTCTCATCCACGCTGGCTGTCACCCATGCCCACCACAGCTGTGGTGCTGGGGAGCTGGCGCCATCTTGCTCATCTCTCGCTGCTCCCTCCAGAAGTCACCGCCACGCTGCCAGCCACGTACCCGGTGAAGGTTTCCTGGCCACGCTTCCCTGCAGCTGCTGGTCCTGACCCCAGCTGTGAGCAGAGGTGCGGAGCTGAAAATGGGAACCAGATCTCTCTCCCTTGCAGCCTCCCAAGGGGTCAGGCTACTTACATCTTGAATGGTTGGGCTAGGCTTTGGCCATCAAAAGAATATTTTTTTTCTAGAATAAGCACAGGGAGAGAGAAATGTTCCTCTTCAGAAGGTTGATCTCAGGCCTGGCAAGGTTGAGTCCAATTTGCTTGATTATTGGGATTTGAGCTAAACATGTTCTCCTCTGGGTAAGGTACTTGGTGAGGCAAGAAGAAGAATATCCAGAGGATGGATAGGAGATTAATAAAATAAGACATTATTTTTCTCATGGAGCAAGAATTCTGTTAGAGGCAGCTCCAGGGTTGCTGTTGTCGCCAAGGATGGCAAGGGGAGGGGCAAGCTCTACATTCTCTTGGGCTTCACCTCCTGGTTACAAAGTGGCTGCACCTCATTGACATCAAGCGCCACCCCCAAGACAAAATCCAGAGAGGAGAGAAAGAAAACTGTGGTAAGGAGGTCAACAATAGGATCTGTCCCCCTACAGATGTTCTTCAGATTTCATAAGGGACCTTCCTCTTTGTCCATCCTGCTTTTCATGGCAGAGCCTAGACTCCACAGATTATTGTATTCATCCATCCTGGAATCTAACATAACAATAGGTACCCAACAGGTGCTTAGCAAATATTAGTAGAATATATGACTTTTTATTCCAATGCACTGAACAGCAATCCAGGTGCTCGGCAATCATCCATCAAGTGAACTCCAATCAAATGCCAATGCATGGATGCCTTGCTTCTTAAAGAAGTTAATAGACACAAAGGAAAGGTGATTTACCCAAATGCTATTGAAAGGCAGCTATGCCATGCTGTCCTAGCTGGGCGGAGGTGGCAAGCTTATGCTGTCCACAGCTGGAGAGAAGCTCTCCCAGGCTTTGCAGACCACACAGTCTCTGGGTAGAAGACTCTGCAGTCCATAATGTGAGTGTGAAGCCTCCAACAGAGAAGGGGGAAGGAAAGCGGCCAGGGAGGGCAGAGCTCTTGGACACAGAGCAGTTCTGAATCTCCACCATGTCAGTGGAGCACGCACTACCTCCACCTGACCACAGCCTGCAGGAGCGGCCTGAGATCTGTCCCCAGCTCCAAAACTGGTAGGGAGTAGCTCAGGAGAAGGAGGCTGTCTGAGCAGGAATGCAGCAAAGGATCCAGAAAAGAAGTCGCTGAGGCTTTTGGCCAGTTATACCACTGTCTTTGTGGCTTTCTGATCACTGGACATCATGTCCCACACCCACAGCTCATGAGAAGAGAGGTTTATTTTGGCTCTCAGTCTCAGAAGGTTCATTCCATGGTTGGCAGGTTCAAATGCAGAGATGGCTTGGCAGAGGGGGCTGCTGGGCAGGAAGCAGCTCACTTCACTGTGCCCAGGAAACAGAAAAAGGGAAGAGGCGGGCAGAAGTTCAACCCTCATGGGCCACAGTGCTTGGTGGCCTGCCCCTTCCAACCAGCCCTACCGTCACCTTCCACGAGCACAGCCAGCTATGGATGCATCAGCAGATTAATCCACTAATGAGTATTCTGTCCCCATGATCCAAACACAAGGCTCTGGGGGAACTCCGTGCCTCTGACCACGACACCCTCCCCAAAGTAGGAGGTCTGTCAGGCTCATGAGGCCATTGCTCAAAAGCATGGTCACAAGTGACATCCACTGTCACCAGGATGCATGGAAAGTTCCAGCCAGTGTTTCCTATTCTGCCTAGGACTGGGCATAGGCTCTGTGGAGCCCTAGGCATGCATGGTTGGCAGCAGGAACAAAGTTCGCTAGCTACTTATGTTCTTTGGGGAAAGTTAATGATGAAACTCATCTTCATTCTGCAAGGCCCTAGAGGAGAAAGACAGCTTCCCATCCCTGGAGAGGTGGGAGCCCCTTGCCACAGGGCAATGCTGCTTCTGTCCTTGTGAAGCACTAGTTCACAGGGAGGTAAGGAAGGAGGAAGTTGTCTCGAAAAGTATCCTGTTCCCAGTTCAGTTGAAGAGCATTTCTTTTTAAAAAAAAAAAAAAAAGTTAAACAAATTTCTGTTCTGCAGATCTTCCCCAAGCCTTTGGTCCAAACTTCTTTGAAATTCCTGAGCTTGGTGTCACATACAGCTCTTCGATTTTCCTCCGGCAGCTGGTGGCTCTGACACAGAGGGAAATGACCCACTGGTCGGCAGTGAATTTGTTGAAACTTCCCTGCTTGTCTGTTTCATAAGTTAGCCACATTCCTGAGGATTCTCCAAGAAAATAAAAGCCATCAGCAATCTCATAGCAAAGCCATATTCCATGGTAGTTTAGGACATAGACTCAGAGACCAGGCTCCCTCACCCAACTTCCCTATTGCAAAATTAGAACAATAGCTTCTCCCTTGTAAGATCACTGCAAGAATAAACTGCACTGTGTAAAAACACTTGATCCAGCCATTCATAGCCTGCAACTGTGATCTTCTGCTTTGTGTTGGGTCTTTTAGAGAAGTCACCTTTAGTCCCCAGAGAACCTCTTGAAGTTGGCTCAAAATTGCTGAGCAGAACCAAATCCAATGCTTGTGACTTGGAAAGGGTTTCAGTGAAGTTTACTCCCTAAATGGAGGTGAGAAGATTTCCTGAATGGGCCACCACAGGTCATGAAACCACCAGAGTGCGTGTTTGAGGAGGGACGCTAGGTAGCAGCTGACACCCCCTGCGGGGTCCAGATGCACTGGAAACCCTACAGGGACACAGAGGAGCCGGAGCCGGAGCCAAATTTGGTGACATTGTCCAGAATCTTTTCAGCGTGTCAGAGGATATTGGAACCATGCTGAAAATTGGCCACTTTGGAAATAATTGAGCTCTACTCTGTGTATTAAATCATTTCCCTATTTTATGAGTTATATAGAAAAATAATAAGAAATCATTTCCCCCCAAGGTACCTGGAGAAGTGGTGCTGCAGTATCAGGTTATGATCTCTTGTACTATTTAATAGATATTCAAGGCTGTTTTATTTGAATACACAAATAGAGAGATTAAGTGAAAGGTGTGACGGGAAATTCACATTCCTGGATCGTTGGGGTTTTAGGGTTGGGATCCTTTCCCACCCAACTCCATAAGGGAAATTATGTTTCAGTTATAGGGGCCTTTAGGGAGTGAGGGTGCCAGGTGAGGAAATTATTCTGTGGTGTGAGGTGTTTGGGGAGCTTCTCTAAATCGGGGATATTTTAGAGAATCGCAGTCCCTGAGAACTGGTGGAGGGGGGCAAGTCCTTTCCATAGTCTGGTTGTTTTGCTCTGTTAATCCTAGGAGGAAGAGCAGCAAACAATCCCACAGAACCCAGGGTGACCCTTAATTGACTTAGGAAATGACAGAAGCTGATCAAAACCTATGGAGTGCCTTTAAACAAAAAATGGCAGCAGAGAGTCCTAGCTCAGGTCCGGTGAGTGTGTGGGAGAGCTTCCAGCTACCCTGCGCCAGCAGGACCTATTTGGTCCCAGCCCAGGTGTCTGCCTCTCCCCCCTACTCCACCTTGTCCCCTCCAGGCTCAGCTCAGGCCTGGCATACAGGCCTGGGGGAAAACCCTGCACCTGCAATCCCTACAGAGAGTGTAGAGGATAGAACCACCCAGCTAGTCCAGGAGCAGAAAATCTTGCCAGAGGGGCAATACAGGTTCACCCTCAAGGGCAG
>NW_004524655.1:1728100-1734600 GCF_000260255.1 Octodon degus
TAAGAATGATAAACTCAAAGCCTTTGTATTGAAGTGGATGCCACTTGAACATATACTCATAAGTGAAATAAACCAGACACACATGTGTAAATATCGTATTTCCCTAGTATAAGAAGAACTCAAAAGAAGAAATACAGATAGAAAGGTATAATACAAGTAAAAGGAAAGCAGGATCTCAAGGACTAACTAATCAAAAAAAAGGAAAGGAGAAGAGCTAGGAAACATGAATAAGTCAAGCCATACAGTTATATGTAGAAGATGGGCAAGGCAATGATCCTGAGAATCTTCAGAAGATTTTTGAATCTAGCAGTTAATTGGAAAGATTCTCACCCTAATTATATATACTGATACCTGTGAACTAAGCTACTGCACTGCAGATGGTATTTTGCATTAGTAGTTTCATGCTTGGAGTGCCTGTCATTCTGGTCTTCTGAATATGGGCTGCTTGTCATGACATGCCAGTTGTTGCTGTGAGGTCTCTCGGGTAGATGGTTGTTCAGAAAGAAGGGGGTGGTGAATGAAAGCAGGAGACAGGAAAAGGAATATTGTGGGACTGTCCTGCTTCAAGGTTGTATATGGTGAGATTTTTGGACTTATGTGTAAACATAAGAAGTATATAATTCTTTATGCCTATTTTTAAAATATATTCTAATTTTTAAATTTTTTTTATCATATTCTGTAGAGACTTAAAGTTCATCATATCAATACTTGAGGAAAAATACCTGTTCCATATTATGCCCACAATGTTTGATATGCAGACAGATAATGAGCTTAACAGCCTAAGTTGTATGATAATAACAATAAGCTTGTCTTCTGGGGGGTTAACAACCTAAGTTTGCAGACCAAAATTAGAGAAAAAGGAGGGCTGCAAGGAAAGCCAACATTTTGGCACTAGCCTTCCAAGGTCAATTAAGACTCAGGACATATGAGAACCTGTACTGTAACATCATATAACTCAGTAGTGTCCCAAATTTTCTGATCAAGGAGATTATGGGGCCAAAGAGAAAAGTGATCGATGATGTAGAGTGTGCCTAAGGAGAGTCACATGGAGAAAAAACATTCAGGCTTTCACAGAGAGCACATTGGCCAAGCAATGGCTGTGACTCATCCACATGGCTGACACTAACAAAGGATCTACAATCTGAGGTACAGAGTCTCAGGATAAATCCTGAGGGATTTTGACTGACCTTATCAGATCCAAAAGTTACAACTCTTGTTGCATAGATCTTGTTTTATCTTGGTTTTAACCATCCAGCAGAAAAGTATAAAAACGAAGTGTAAGAAGTAAAGTCATGTTGTTATGTTGAGCTATAAGGGACTCAGGTCAACAATTTCTGACACTGCCAGTCAAGCGGAAGCCCCAATACTATTATGGATTACTAGGCTCTTTTAGCATATTTTGCTGAGTTAACATACCTATAATATTCAAGTGATGGAACTAAACAAAAAAAGGGATATATAAATGAATGTCCATTTTGTATCTGTGTATTCAAAATGGTTAGGATAGATATATAGTTACATTCTTTTAATGTATAGAGGGATTTGTTCTCATAGTGTTTTTAAATAGGATATCATATCCACATCTTGTACAGCAATTAACCACTAGGAAGAATGTATGCAATGTGTTAATTATTGAAACTGTCCTACTAATTTGAATTGAAACTGTCTCATTGCTATTTGTTTCTCAATAAAATTATGGGAAAAAAAAGAATTATCAAAAAAATGGCAGCAGAAAGCACATTGGCATTAATACCCTCAAAATACTCCCACTCCTTTTAAGCACATTTATCCGTTTTCTCATTTCCCTCTGAAGGGCTTCTTGAGTCCCTTTTTCGTGAGTGTCTTTATGAGGTATGATAAATACAGGGACCATTGTTGCCTAGTTCCTTCTAATGCAAGTCAGGCTTGTCAGAAACCTTATGGCATGCCCTTATTCACTTTATTTACTGGATCGGGTACATGTAATCACTGGCTCTTCCTCCAAGTCAAAATGGCCATGAAAGGTAAACATTTTGAATCAATTGAGGGCAATTGATTGCCTCAATCAAAGCACAACTAAAGATATGAAAGAGGATTTCCAGAATGGCTCTGGAAGGTAGCAAGAACGATGGAATAAGTGTGCTCTGAGGGGGTACTTTAAGAAGGATCGGTGGCCATGGGCCTTGGACTGTAATCAAGTTTTAAAATTTAAACCCTCACTGTGGAGTTTGATCACATCTGCTGTATTTCATGGAAAGATATCTGCCTCTGAGTTTATTGGCCTTGCAAACTACAGGACAAAGAAGAAATGACAAGAACAGAAGCCATGGGAAAGAAGCAGAGCTGTGGAGAGTATACAGTGAATCGGTTCTGAGGAACAAGAAACAGCATCACATATGTGACCTAGCACCTCGCTTAATGGAGTCTGAAGCAAGCCCAAGGGCAATGGCAAAGTCAAAGTCACTTGACAATTGCAGTAGGTAGATTTCTATAAGAATCCCAATCACCCCTACCTCCTGGAGCTCCTAGCCTGGTGGAATTCCCTTCCCATGGGGGATCCATTCCTTACTAAGAGGACTCAGGACCCTGGGAGGAGGGTTAAGTTCATGATTAGATTGAAATGGGCCTGGCTTCTGCCATGGCAGCAGACTTTCTATCACTGTGTACTTTCTTGGTCTCCACCTTTCATTGCAGCTGGATGGCAATTCAGAGGTTCCCAAGAGCAGGCACTGAGCAGAGCCCCAGCCAACATCCAGGGAGTAACTGAAACTCTGCCGCATGGCCTACAGGGGCCTGAATCAGCCCACAGTCATGTGACCTGAAAGCAGGGCTTCCCCCAGTCGCCATCCCAAGGAGACCTTGGTGCTGAGTGACCCCGTGATCACAGTCTCATGAGGGAGCCTGAGACAGACAACGGAGGTACACACTGCCCAGATTTCCAGACACAAGATCTGTGAAATCACTCATAGGTGTGGTCTCGAGCCACTGGATCAGGGAGAGATTTATTACTCAGCAAGACGTAGCTGATACAAGGACTAACGTGTCTCTGACTTCGGGGCATCAAACATAGGTACTGAAATACGTAGGTATTGAAAGTCACCTGCAGCATCAGGGATAACCCCAGGGATGATGGGACGGTGAGTGGTCAGAAAGCCCTTAGAGATATGCGACATCAAACAACCACTAGGTAGGGGAAGACACACTCATCGAGCTCAAGGAAGCAGCTGTCTACACACACACACACACACACACACACACACACACACACACTGTACAATTTCTGCACCAAATATGGGTTTTGCCTGAAAGTGGGAGGAAGGGTAAGAAGGTGGTAGAAAGCTGGGAAGAGCACACAGGAAGAGAACAGAAGCATGTTATGAGGACCCAGTATTATACCTTGAAGTGGAAATGTCCAGGAGGGCGCTTGAGCCCTCCTGGAGCGGTTCCCAAGGCTCCATTGTTTCATACTTAGGAAACTTGCCAGCTAGTTGTTAAACATGACCATTAGTAAAAAATTAAATTATATATCCTACCATTGAAATAAATTATATTGAAGTCAAAGGTAATTAGTGCTCAGAACTCACCACTTCCCGCTTATTTTATGCTCTCCTATTACCCGTGCTCTTTGGGTTATTTTTGTTTAGTGCATTTGTGTGGTGGAAATATGATCGAACACGGAGCCACTACACAGGTCTTCTCAACTCTGCGCTCAGTGTGGTCACATCAGTAGCTTGAAATTGGCCATGGTGGGAGCCATTATAGCGCAGAAAGGAGCAAACAATATAAATCAGGATCTTGTTTTAATCCCTTCATGAAGGAGAGCTACTTGCTGAACTTGTATGCCATACGCAACGACGAACAAAAGCAGCTTCTACACTATGAGAACAATGATGGCGATAGGGAAGTGGATATCTAGCGGAGAGTGGTTAGAGACTGGCCATTTGCGTAAGAGGAGAGACTATAGAGGCTCATGGGAACACGGAGACGGGTCCCTAGCCTAGTCAAGGAGAAGGAGCACACCAAAAGTTTCTAGCAGAGAAATGCCGCGTTGGGAGCCTGCAGCCACAGATTCGGCCTCCGTGTCTGCCGTGTGATGTTGGCTAAAAGGCTTCAGTAAGTTGAGGAGTTGGAGCAGGGCTCCATTTAAGATCCTCCCCAAGCCTGAAGATTTATGATTTGCATATTAACAGGAATGTGAGCTCATGGATGTTGAGAGACCTCTGACCTGTGGGAGGAGCAGCGGTAGTTTCGAGATGTGATGTGAACAAGTTCATAGAGAAGCAGTCACAGGTGACATAGATCTCACGAGCTACCAGCGTTCTCAGGGCTCTCATTCATCTCCCCTACTCATGCATATTACCTCGGCTCCCGAGACCCAGCAAGACAGGACAACTCCTACCCGTGTATCTCTCTCCAGTCCTGTCTCTATAGCTGTATCAGGCATCCTTGACCAAGAGTAGGAGGAGCCTCTGTGAGCACAGACCCAGCCCTGCTTCCAGTCACTTCCTCAAGGCCTCAGCTCTCTCCAGACATAAAAAACAAGAGCAACCAGTCTAGACTGGCTGCCCTCAGTGACCTCCTGAGCATGAACTATCCAAACCAATAGCCTAAAACGCAAGCAGCCCAGGAGTCGGGAGCCAGCCAGAGCCGTGACTTCCGGTATGGTCATCTGAGGAGAAATGTGGAAGAGAGATGAAAGGTGTGGAGGCGCAGGCCAGGACTGGGTGAAAAGGGAGGCTGGGAATGGACAGACAGACACTTCGCTCTCTGGCTGAAAAGCACCAGAGCTCTTTTCGTTGTGGGTAACAGGAAAGAAACTTAACATAATATGCTGAAGACTTCCCAAGAGCAGTGGAGACTTGGAGGAGATGCAGGACAGTGCTTGCCAGCACAGAAAGCAGGGAGTAACCGCCTTGACTGGCCCACGCCTGAGAAAGGAACCCACCTTCCTGGGTCCTGGAGGGGGACCCACCTTCTCACTAAGCACGACTGATTCTAGAAACTACAGTGGCTTTCTAATTTCAAGTTAGGATAGATAGACAAAGACAGAGTAGACATCCGAGATCAGCTCCTGGTCTTCTCCCTGCCCAGATTTTGTGCCTTACCATGACTGGAATCTTGGAAGGTCAATATCGTGCTGCATGTTGTAATATGTCCCTCTCACTTATTCTTCCCATCATTAATAAAGATAGGCGGTAAACACTATCTTTATTCTTGTATGGATAATGAAACTGTGGTTCAGAAAGGTGAAGCGACCTTCCTAAAGAAGCACAGGCACAACCAGCATAGCTGGGCTTCTTGAAATGCACACACTGGGACCAGGAGGCTTACAGGACCTGCTACTAGCCACGTGTGTCTCTGTAACTTTAAGGTACTTCAAAGGAAAACCCAGTTGTGCAGTTAGTTGCATACCTGACTTTGAAACACTCTGTAGCAGCACCCAGGCGAGTAGCTGCCACCGTGCAGAGCACACATGTTGTACAAAGCACAGTCTTATCGGCACTGGAAGGTCTAGCCAACAGCACCATTCTGGAATTGGCATTCTGAACGGTCCCATACAAATGACTTAGCATCCCACGAGCTGGTGTATTTTCTTATGGCTGCCAAAGTGGTGCCTGGAAGGGCAGCAATATTCCCACCTCTTCCACCCCACTGCCTCAAAGAAAGCTCTGTCCCAGCAGGAGCCTTTCAATTCTCTTCTGAGAAACATCTAAACGCCCAGCTAACTGGGGAAGGAAAAAATGGAAAGGCACCTCATAGATCTTGGGAGTGACCCAGAGAAGAAAGAACTAGAAAAGCAACAATGTGGTAGTCTCCCTTTGAACTCAGAAGTATTCAAAGGAGCACTGTGGTTACCCTGTCTACCCACACCCCAGGCCAGCCAAACCCATATTCCCGAGCTCCTCCCCCTTCTTGCCCAAGCTGACACTTCACAGCAGATTTGTTTCCCAACTCAGGACAAGAAGATATTGTGTGAGGACCAGGTGACATGGTGCTAGGAGGTACAACACCCCATTGAAAAAAAAAAGAACAAACCCAAATGCTCTCATTGTTCCACGCTTGCAAAATTCCTCAAGGGCCAGAGCCCCGTGAGTCAATCTGTGGTCTGGTTAATCCAACTTTCAGACATGGAGAGGTAAAGGAATTAAAAATGCTTCTTCGCCCAAGTGGCATGACCGCCGCGGTGACAGTTGCCATAGCATGCGAGTCTGAATCTGTATTCATCTCTCGTCACTCTCAGCTGGGTGCCAACTTGAGGCTACTGCGTCTGAGCTGCCTAAGATGGGTCATGACCAGGACAAAATACATATTTAAGAGATCTAGACCGGGGTTCACAGCCATCGCCCACCATTTACCAACCCACTAGAAAAAGAAAAAGCCATTCATCTTTTAGATCCCATCCCTTCAAAAAGAAGAAAAAGAGGGGCTGGAGAGATGGCTCAGTGGTCTAAAGCACCTACTTAGAACAAGCTTAGCAAAAGCATCAGGGACCGCGGTTCAATCCCCCAGCACCACATGCC